>NC_133112.1:19372246-19672246 GCF_022965805.1 Primulina eburnea | reverse complement strand
AATCCCCCTCAATGGTGGTAGTCCTTGAGGTAGCTTTAAAGGCCCGTATTTCGTATTCATAATTTTGCAGAATTATTAAAAATTTTCTAAATAAATAATTATCTTGTCTCATTTAATTAAAATAAACATGTAAATAATTTTTCTTTTTAACTTTAAAGCAACAGCGGAAGCGAATAATGTTTTCAACCAACAATTAAAAAATAATCCAACGTAAACTTCAATTTAAAATAATCCAACGTATTAAAACTGAGTTTGAATAATAAAAAGTGCATAAACTAATTCATGAGGTCCTCGGGTTTGCTACTGTTGTCCCAAGATCGCTCACTGGTCTCCGCCCGCGGTCTCGACCTCGTCAATACCTACAAAAATCAAGTTTAGTGAGTCTAAAGACTCAACATGTATATATCGTGAATAACAAGTAAATATATCATAACATCGCATGCAACGTAAAAATAACGTATCGTAAAGCACATGGTAAAATTCGTATCGTGAATAATTATAACTACGTGCATATATGAAAAATCATACGTAAAAGTTTGCTCAATAGAGCTCTGTCATAACATATCATAATTTTCTTGTAGAGATAATATTTCTAAGCAAGTGGCCCAAAACATAGCGTAAGCGCCTGATCAAACTAAACCACAGTATACTGGGCGATAGAGATCAATCACAGCCATTGGACTGGATGTCCGTACCCATACATAATCATAAACCGGTTGTAACTCACCTGGCGGAGAGGTCCTCAGTTGTTCTTACCGACTTCCAAACCCATAAGCATAAGGTGGCCACAAGACATATCGCATATATCTCAAAAATAAACATTTTATATTTTTATGCGCATAATATAATTATAACCTTATTTTTACCGGATGAGTTGGATCGTTCTCAGGCTTGCTGCGACTTACTACTAATATGTGACACATGAAATAAATCTTAACTTGACAAAATCTTAATAATAGAACAAAAAACGAGACGATTCGGACCAACAACTTGATTTTTAACCATGGCTTCGTACCAACCCGAACCAACATTAAACCGACGTTTAAACATGATTAAAAATACCCCAAACATACTGAAAAATATGCATAATAACTATAAAACACGAAAATAGGTGAAAGGAATCCAAAAACATAAAACACTCTTTCGAGAGTCATTTTGGCACCTTTCGCCGTAAATTCTCGTACGACCTCTAAACTCGACCAAATCACGAACGGCCAAAAACATGACTTTCCTAACTCATTAAGGTACTGTCCAGTCCAAGGCCATGGACTAAAAGCCAACCAAGAACTCAAACAATCACAAAAAACATGACCCAAAGTTGCTGTCAAACGTGCAGCAGGAGCAGCTTGTGTATTTGAGGTATAACTCTGAACCTTTATGACCAAGGGCTTGAACCGCCACCCAAAGACTCTTACCAACATCCTAAGGCATGGCTTGGACCATGGCTAAGGGCTAAAAGCCAACCATAAACCAAGCAATGACCTAGGACAATCTAAGCTTCTACCGTGAACACAAAATTCTGTAGTGTGATGTTTTGACTTATTTTACTGTCTTGGGTCGATCCATTGGCCATTTGATGGACCATGGATCAATCTAGACATGATGTAATGTGGTATGAACCATGACTAAAGGATACAACCCGAACACAGACCTCACAACATGCCAACACTGAAGCTCACTCTTACAGGTTTCAGAATCTTCAAAACCGAGGGACACTTGCCATGTAAATGCAAAAATTTGATGAATCTGTGAACCAACCTTGAAAGGATGATTTGGTCATGTACTAGACATGTTAAGGTAGTGTTCTAACCGTGGCTACAACCCCTAGGACAGCCAGGGTTCGAACACTCCTTAAACAACTCAATGACAAAGAAAATCGTGAACCACGTCTGTAGTTGGTATAAAAAGTTTGATGTCATGCCTTTGTTTAAAATGTTTGGACTCAACCAATGAACCCAAAACTCCCTAACACATGGTAAAACATTCCTAGGAGCAGCCTAGAGTGCCTGGAAAACGAGCCAACCCCTTGTAAGCAACAAAGATCAGCAAACCGTGAAGTGGAAAACAAAGGAGCCGAAAAAATTCCTGTACAGGTTATTGCCTGGAATGTTGCTGTCCATTTCGATTTATTGATTGAATCATGCATATATAATGGTTTTAAAATATCTATAGGACTTGATTGAAGAGAAAAGAAACAACATATACATGCCTGGAATTTGTTTTGGCACAAAAGAAATCAATACGACGAAGACGAACGGAGGAGTCGGAATGGAAATTTCTTTCTTGTTTTCTGCTGATTTTCACGATTACAGCTGCTGTTCTCTTCTGATATATTTCGAAATTATGGATGAAGGGCTGCTAGGTAATGAGGATGAAGGTTACATGGGTTAATAAAGGAGTCTTGGAGTGCATTTAGTTGAGAGTTACAAGTGCAAGAGTTGAATGGGTTTGAATTCTTTCCTTCACTCCTTATTGCCGATTCCTTTGCTCTTAATCTTGCTGCTACTCACGATTTCAATAGCTTACTACCTGATGTATTTCGAAAATGAAGGTATGGGTGTTAGAGTAGGTGCTCGTCGAGCCAAGTGTTGGCCGAGTGTTCACAATGAAACTCTATGTATAAGCAATCTTTATTTTAATAATATTTGAAATTATTATTTTGGCAAATCTTTATCTGTATACCCATGCTAGTTGCATAGATAAAGCCCTTGAATATACAAAAAGTAGAAAGAATATGAGATGCTCATATGATGAGTATCATGAAACTCATATTTGGAATACTGTATATTCTAAACCGTTCCTAGTCGATTCAGCCGCCACTAAGGAGGATATAGGCCGCTCGAGTTAGAGACTAGTATCTGCGATGTGAGTACCATGTTTCATTGGTAGGGGATATTGTGATGTCCGAGCATGCAGATAGGTGCTCCTAGTAGAGTGCACTGAACAACCCTCCATTAAAGGACTTTCCAAGTGGTTCTCACTTATCGAGTGGAAACGTCCTGGTTTATGGTTGTACACCATTAGTCCTTATGACCCGGGACAACATTGAGACTCTATGTGCTAGAATTACACTTTGACTTGTTTACCGACTCTCATGGGGTCATCAGGTGGCAAGGTTGGGTGTTCTGTCGAAACACATAGGAGTCGATGCATTGTAGTCGGGGATTCACCGCTTACCTTCGGGTATGGATATCCTATGTGTTATCATGTGTATGTAGGTTGAAATCTCTGATCAGAGTATGGTGGTAATTATGAAAGGGGTTTCATAGATTACACCATTGATGCAACTACGACATGACGCATAGTATCGATTCATTGACAACTCTCGATAAACCAATGGTTGTAGAATCGGTCGGGATATATGAGTTGAAGGGACCGTACTGTACGCTAACCATAATTGAATGGTTCTTGCAGGCACTATCATTTGATACCTAAGGGAATCATGTAAGCGATGCTGCTAGGCGTTTAACATGATTGGTTGGGTACTATCAGACTTGAGTTATGACGTTCTTGTTATCAATGTGTTGATAAGTAAGAATGGAGCAATTGGGGTATGCTCATATAAGGACATGTTTAGTCCGAATCACATGGAGATGTGAACCCACGGCTAGTTGTATCAATGAACCATTGAGGGCCACACAAGTACTAGCTTTCTAGATCCCGTTGAGAAGTAAAAATAGTTCAATGTGTTGAACGGCTTATAAAGGAGTTTATAAGCGTAAGGAAAATTAGAAGTATGACTTCTATAAAGGAGAAAATTAGTTCAATGTGTTGAACGGCTTATAAATGAGTTTATAAGCGTAAAGAAAAATAGAAGTATGACTTCTATGAGAGAAATGTAAATTTTGATTTATGGAAGTGTTCCTAAATTAAAATTTGGCCAAGTGAATAATATATTTGAAAATTGTGATTTTCATAAGCATAACTATGGACTAAATTAAATTAATTCAAGTGTTGAATTAATTAAACACTAGTGGACCTAGTAGAGTCCAAATAATTAAATTAATTCAAGTGTTGAATTAATTAAATTATATTGAGTCTTGTAGAGCTCAATTTAAATTAATTATTTAACTAGTGGGACTTGGGTAAATTCAAGTAATGTTTAATTAGTCTCAAATAAGTTTGAGATAATTAAATTTAGTCCATGGTTTTTATTTTGATAAAAACCATATAATATACATGCTTGGGAGGTGAAGAGGTGGAGATTACTTTTGAATAAAAAATTGCATGGCATGCAACTTTTTCACTTTTGCTTTTTGCAACACCAAGACATGCAATTAACTCATTCTCCCTCTCCCTCCAAGCATGATGGCCGAAAACATCAAACTATTCTCTCCTCCATTTTTTCTCTCTTTTGTTCTTCAATTGTTGGAGATCAAAAACACTTCTCTTTGAAAAATCCTCATATTTTTCTAGTGCAAAATATGAGGGAATCTACCTAGTTGGTGGTGGGCTTAATAGTTGAGCAAGGAGTGCTCATTGGAAAGCTTGAAGATAGTTTCCACCTTTCAAGAGCTTTGTTGTTTGACAACAAAGTTGGAGCCATAATCAATCTCTTGAGATTGATAGGTATATTTCTTTAAAACACCCTATGTATGACATTTTTGTGTTTTATTGTATTTGTTGCACAATTTCTTGGGGTGGCCGAAATTTCTATGTAAAAATTAAAATTTTTGACTTCCGTTGCGCTTACGGTCACCGTAACCGATCCCCTTTCAAGTGGTATCCGAGCTATGGTTACGATTTTGTGTAGCAAATACAAGATATTATATTGAGATTGATTTCTAACCGCATGAGAATGAAATTTGCAAGAAAAATCAAGGCATTACAATGGGGATTTCGGGCAGCATGTTGCTGCCCGTGTCGGGCAGCTCGGGCTGCCCGAGGGGCTGCCCGTTTCGGGCAGCTAGGGCTGCCCGAACAGCCCCATCAATTTAATAAAAAAAATTTTTTTTGTAAGTTGGCCGGAATCCGGCGACGGAGCTCCGGCGACGGCGATGACGGCTAGGGTTTTCAAAAGGTGTTTTGAAATATCAAAGTGTCATGGGCCTTGAGTTGTTGGGCCATTGGATGGCTAACATGTTTGTGAATTTTAAATGGGCTAAAAAAATGTTTTTGGTGAAAAATAAGTTTTTGGGCCCTTAAGTTTAAAATTACAAAAGTTGTAAATTTTTCCTCATAAAATAAATAATTGAAGTTGGACTTTAATTATTTATAGTAAATTGTGATTTATAAGAAATTCGGTTATAAATAAATTAATTGGAAAGTAGACAAAGGTGTTTGTATACTTTGTTAATTTAGTTTATAATCGTGGCGGTTAGTGATTGGATCAAGATATATAATATTGGATCAATTAGTTATTGTGATAATTAATTGATGGTGTATGATATGTGATATTATGCATGAAGGATGATCAAAAGCCCAAGCCCAATTTGCTAGGTGTATGCTAGGATTTTTGTGTTGAATGATTGTAATAATTATCAATTTATAAAGTGGGCTTGGTTTATGGCCCGTTCCCACCCCATGAGATGTATCCCTATTTGCCATGGATATTTATTTGTAAATATTAATAGTGGATGATCAAGATTGGAAGATGGTGGCCATGATGATTATGAAGATCGAAGACATGTAAATATTGGAAGCTTATGTAATAGTTGCATTTGCATCCCGTGCATTTACCCTAGGATTGGACCTAGGCCCGTGTTTAGCTCACACGGCCATTAGTATTGGGGCGATTGATCATCCTTGTTTTGTTTACTGTTTATAATATATGCATGATATGTTATAAATAATGAGTATGTGCGTTATTATTACGATAATAACAAAGTTGCATGAATCCGGCAAACATACGATCAAACATGGCGAGCTTTTAAAATAAAATTAATGATGAGACCTTTCAAAATTAAAAACCCTCATTTTGAATAAGATTCAAAATTAATATCAAGCCCGAAAAGGGGAATTATAAATTTGTTTATAATTTCCTTGTCTTCCATCGACAATGGGTGCATGATGAACGCTACCCGTACTCGGGGCTCGGCTCATATTATTGGGGGAGCTTTGGGTGCCGGAAAGCTGTGACATCCATTGACATGGTGATGTGAACTACGTGGAACTCCCATGATTTCGGCTCATATTATTGAGGGAACTCATGGCGACCGTCCATTAAGGTTCAACATCGATGGGTAAGGCTTGACACGTGAAGATGAACGACGTCATATTATTGGGTCCTAATCAAACGTGAGACAAAAGTTTACGTAGAGGGTTGCATTGTGATGCAATTGGAAACTACCTTTTAGGAATTGTGATTGGCTGATATTATTCGGGATCATAATTCGCTAATTGGACCTTACGTACCTACTGAGGAAAGGAGTTTCCCGTTTTCACTAGAGGGTAGTGAAAGATGTCAAAACAGTGGGAGCAAATATTTATGAAGTAAAAGTCCAAGCTTCATATCTTACTAAATATTTTAAAATAGTCATCAACATTTATCTGTTTTACTTTTCAGTACAAATTGACAATGTCTTCAATGCGCAATCCGATATCTGTAATACTCGACAAACACATATTAACTGGACCTAATTACCTCACTTGGCTAAGAAACCTGAAAATCGTCTTGAATTCGGAAAGGGTAGCATATACACTAACTGAGTCGCCCCCTGTTGAGGCTCCGACTGACTGCACTCCTGAGGAATTGCAGACTTACAAGGAATGGTGTGACCATGACTTGATAGCCAGGTGTTATATGCTGACTTCTATGAATGATGAGCTGCAGAGGCGTTTTGAGGGTGCAAAGAATGCTGCTGACATTCATAAGCACCTCAAAGAGCTCTTTGGTGAGCAGACTCGGCCTCTTAGGCATGCTACCGTCAAGGAGCTGATCACTATGCGCATGCGAGATGGGGCCTCGGTCAATGAGCATGGCCTGAAGTTGATTGGGCTCGTGGATAAGCTCGTTGGCATGGATATGATCTTGCCTTCGGAGTTGACCACCGACGTGTTGCTCTTATCGATGCCTAGCTCATTTGATTCTTTTGTGGTGAACTTCAACATGAACAAGATGGAGCCGACTCTTGAGGAGTTGGTGAATATGCTTGTTACGTTTGAATCAACCATCAAGAAAGAGAAGTTGGTTCTTTATGTGGGTTCTTCATCTGGTACGAAGATTGATCCACATGGGAAGGGAAAGAAGCGTTCTTTCCAACGTCCCAAGAAGAACGTGCCCTTGTTGAGGCAATCTCCGAATCCCGTTGTGGCAGCCATACCAGTTAGGGCTGACAAGACTAGTGATGTTTGTCATCACTGCAAGAAGCCTGTACATTGGAGGCGTAATTGCAAAGAATATCTTGCCCAGAAAAGTTCTGGAAATGGTATGTTCTACATTGAAGTAAACATTTCAGTTAACTCTACTTCTTGGGTATTGGATACCAAATGTTGATCACATCTCTGTAATGAGTTACAGGTGATGGGAAGAAGTAAGAGGATTTGAGAAGTTGAGACCTTCTTGAGAATGGCTATGGAGCAAGAGTTGCTGCCAAGACCTTAAGAAATGTTTACTTATTGTTGAACAATGATTTTAAGTTAATTTTAAGAGATGTTTTATTTGTACCATTTTGGTGAAAAACATTGTTTCCATTTCTATTGTGATAAAAATGGATATTCTTGTTTATTTAGCAAAGGTGTTTGCAACATTTACAAGAATGAATGTTTAATTGGTACTTGAGAACTTGAAAACGATCTCTATAACTTAAAATTGAAAGATATTCCATTAAATGTCCATTCAAAGGCAGACACCATATGAGATATGGATGGGTAAGCCTCCCAAATATTCTTATCTTAGAATATGGGAGCCCTGCTTATGTGAAGCAGGTAGTGGGAGATAAATTGGATAGTTGATCCATTTTATGTTACTTTGTGGGATATCCAAGGAATTAAGTTGGATATCACTTCTATCATCCCCAAGAAACAAAAATGTTTGTTTCTAGGAATGCGACCCTTTTGAAAAGGAATTTCTATTGGATAGAAATAGGGAGATGATAGAACTCGAAGAGGTTCGAGAGACACCCACAATTGAAGAACCCACACCCGAAGAGCCAAGAGAGGAGATACAAGCTCCTAGAAGATACGAGAAAGTCTCGAGACCACCTATGAGGTATGGTCAGCTTCTTGAAGAGGGCCATGAGGAGCCTAACCATGGATGTGATCCAAGGACCTTCAAGGAAGCGTTATCTGATGCCGATTCATCCAAATGGCTTGAAGCGATGGAATCTAAGATGAATTCCATGCATCCGAACCAAGTGTGGTATCTTATAGATCCACCTGAGGGAAAGGTTCCCATAGGGACTTGGGACGGATGGGAAGGTATTGACCTTCAAGGTGCGATTGGTGGAAAAAGGATATACTCAAAGACAAGGAGTTGACTTTGAGGAAACCTTTTTCCCCAGTCGCAATGTTCAAGTCCATAAGGATTTTTCTAGCCATAGCTGCATGGTATGACTATGAGATATGGCAGATGGATGTCAAGACAGACTTTCTTAATGGGGATTTTAAGAAAGTTATTTACATGTCTTAACCTGAAGGGTTAACATCTATCGGAAGTGAGCATATGGTATGCAAACTTCAGAGATCTATTTATGATCTAAAACAGGCATCTAGGAGTTGGAACCTCAGATTCGACAGTACAATCAAATAGTTTGATTGACTAAGAGTCCTGAGGAACCCTATGTGTATAAGAAGGTCAGTGGGAGTGTTGTGACATTCCTGGTGTTATATGTTGATGACAATCAACTCATTGGGAATGATGTAGGAATGTAGCAATCAACTAAGATATGGTTAGCGAGTAAGTTCTCGATGCAGGACTTGGGTGAAGCATCTTTTGTATTGAGAATACAGATCTATAGAGATAGATCGAGAAGATTGCTTGGTCTCACCTAGTCCACATACATTGATACCATCGTGAAGCCGTTCTCGATGGATGAGTCCAAGGGAGGACATCTACCAATGTGTCATGGCGTGTCCCTATCCAAGTCTGTCTCCCAAGACTAATGCAGAGATAGTGGCGATGACACGCATTCCGTATGCTTCGGCAATTGGTAGCATCATGTATGGGATGATATCTACACGTCTTGACGTGGCTTTCGCACTAAGTGTAGTGAGTAGATATCAATCTAACCCTGGTCTTCCACACTGGAAAGCTGTGAAAGACATCCTCAAGTAGTTGAGAAGGACCAATAAATTGTTCTTGGTCTATGGGGTGGAGAACTAAAATTGGAAGGCTATACCGACTCTAGCTTCCAAAGCGATATCGATGACTCGAAGTCAACCTCTGGTTTTGTATTCATGCTCTATGGTGCTGCTGTCTCTTGGAAGAGTTCCAAGCGAGACAATACTATGGATTCCATCACAGAGGCCGAATACATTGCTGCATCAGATGGAGCAAGGGAGGCTGTTTGGATAAGGAATTTCGTCCAAGAGTTGGGCGTCATTCCTAATGGAGTTGCTCCTGTCCCGGTGTTGTGTGACAACACGGGAGCTATAGCTCAAGCAAAGAGCCTAGGTCTCATCAGAAATCCAAACTAGTATTGAGAAAGTACCACGTCCTCGGAGAGATTGTGGAAAGAGGAGAAGTGTCTTTTGACAAAGTCGGCTCCGCCGATAATGTTGTTGATCCACTAGCTAAGCCTTTACCTGGACCATTATTCGACAAGCATCACGAATCAATGGGTTTAAAGCATATGGGTAGTTGGCTCTAGTGCAAGTGGGAGATTGTTAGAGTAGGTGCCCGTCGAGCCAAGTGTTGGCCGAGTGCTCACAATGAAACTCTATGTATAAGCAATCTTTATTTTAATAATATTTGAAATTATTATTTTGGCAAATCTTTATCTGTATACCCATGCTAGTTGCTTAGATAAAGCCCTTGAATATACAAATAGTAGAAAGAATATGAGATGCTCATATGATGAGTATCATGAAACTCATATTTGGAATACTGTATATTCTAAACCGTTCCAAGTCGATTCAGCCGCCACTAAGGAGGATATAGGCCGCTCGAGTTAGAGACTAGTATCTGCGATGTGAGTACCATGTTTCATTGGTAGGGGACATTGTGATGTCCGAGCATGCAGATAGGTGCTCCTAGTAGAGTGCACTGAACAACCCTCCATTAAAGGACTTTCCAAGTGGTTCTCACTTATCGAGTAGAAACGTCCTGGTTTATGGTTGTACACCATTAGTCCTTATGACCCGGGACAACATTGAGACTCTATGTGCTAGAATTACACTTTGACTTGTTTACCGACTCTCATGGGGTCATCAGGTGGCAAGGTTGGGTGTTCTGTCGAAACACATAGGAGTCGATGCATTGTAGTCGGGGATTCGCCGCTTACCTTCGGGTATGGATATCCTATGTGTTATCATGTGTATGTAGGTTGAAATCTCTGATCAGAGTATGGTGGTAATTATGAAAGGGGTTTCATAGATTACACCATTGATGCAACTACGACATGACGCATAGTATCGATTCATTGACAACTCTCGATAAACCAATGGTTGTAGAATCGGTCGGGACCGTACTGTACGCTAACCATAATTGAATGGTTCTTGCAGGCAACCTAGGGAATCATGTAAGCGATGCTGCTAGGCGTTTAACATGATTGGTTGGGTACTATCAGACTTGAGTTCTGACGTTCTTGTTATCAAGGTGTTGATAAATAAGAATGGAGCAATTGGGGTATGCTCATATAAGGACATGTTTAGTCCGAATCACATGGAGATGTGAACCCACGGCTAGTTGTATCAATGAACCATTGAGGGCCACCCAAGTACTAGCTTTCTAGATCCCGTTGAGAAGTAAAAATAGTTCAATGTGTTGAACGGCTTATAAAGGAGTTTATAAGCGTAAGGAAAATTAGAAGTATGACTTCTATAAAGGAGAAAATTAGTTCAATGTGTTGAACGGCTTATAAATGAGTTTATAAGCGTAAAGAAAAATAGAAGTATGACTTCTATGAGAGAAATGTAAATTTTGATTTATGGAGGTGTTCCTAAATTAAAATTTGGCCAAGTGAATAATATATTTGAAAATTGTGATTTTCATAAGCATTATTATGGATTAAATTAATTAATTCAAGTGTTGAATTAATTAAACACTAGTGGACCTAGTAAAGTCCAAATAATTAAATTAATTCAAGTGTTGAATTAATTAAATTATATTGAGTCTTGTAGAGCTCAATTTAAATTAATTATTTAACTAGTGGGACTTGGGTAAATTCAAGTAATGTTTAATTAGTCTCAAATATGTTTGAGATAATTAAATTTAGTCCATGGTTTTTATTTTGATAAAAACCATATAATATACATGCTTGGGAGGTGAAGAGGTGGAGATTACTTTTGAATAAAAAATTGCATGGCATGCAACTTTTTCACTTTTGCTTTTTGCAACACCAAGACATGCAATTAACTCATTCTCCCTCTCCCTCCAAGTATGATGGCCGAAAACATCAAACTATTCTCTCCTCCATTTTTTCTCTCTTTTGTTCTTCAATTGTTGGAGATCAAAAACACTTCTCTTTGAAAAATCCTCATATTTTTCTAGTGCAAAATATGAGGGGATCTACCTAGTTGGTGGTGGGCTTAATAGTTGAGCAAGGAGTGCTCATTGGAAAGCTTGAAGATAGTTTCTACCTTTCAAGAGCTTTGTTGTTTGACAACAAAGTTGGAGCCATAATCAATCTCTTGAGATTGATAGGTATATTTCTTTAAAACACCCTATGTATGACATTTTTGTGTTTTATTGTATTTGTTGCACAATTTCTTGGGGTGGCCGAAATTTCTATGTAAAAATTAAAATTTTTGACTTCCGTTGCGCTTCCGGTCACCGTAACCGATCCCCTTTCAATGGGTTTACTAGGAAATGAAGAGGAGTGTTATTGGAGGTGTTAAAGTAGTCATAATATGCATTAAGGTTGGAGGTTACAACTCGAGGAGTTGAATAGCATTTGAATTGTTTCTCCTTCTCTTATTTGCCTTTGGTTTATTCTCCATTCTTTGTTGTAGCTTCTCGTTAGTTTGCTTGGATAATTAGTTGAGGAAAAGTTATGTGAATTATAGTATTTGAATGTACTAATAACTTGTAAGGCTTGAGATTATTAGTCTTTATTGATGTGATATTCGGAAGATATGAGTATGCATGACAGGTAAGGAGAATCACTAGATTTATTAGTCTTCATTGACGTGATATTCGAATATATGACTATGCATGACATCTTATGAGAAGCACTAAGTGATATGGGAGTAGGAAAGACTTGGGAAAAGATGAAAAAATATTCAGAATAAATGAGAAGGGCCGAAGCTATGAAGCACATGCGCGAAGAAATGCGCGCATCTGCGCGACACGTCCAGAAACATTGGCGCACATGCGCGAGATAAGGCGCGCATATCCGTGACACCTCCAGAGACTTTGGCGCACATGTACGAGATGAAGCACGCATATGCACGGGGTGTTGTGATTGACATTGCCGAGACCGTAGGTCTCGTGCATATGCGCGAGTTGAGGACGCGCATATGCGCGAGAAATCTAGCATGAAACCTTATGTTGACACATGGCCTGGACCTATATAATGTATAACACATTCATTATCCCTCATTTCAGCAGATGAACGGGAGAAAGAGCTCTGTTAATTCTTTAAGTTTCTATAAGGCTTTGAAGTAATATTTCTCAAGATTTAGCCATCCGATTTGTATTCCGAGTTGAGATTCTTGTTTCTCTCGTCCAAGGCTTCAAGGGATGTAAGTTTCATTCAATACCAGCATGTTTTGATATATATGTCTTGGGAGAATGATGAATTGAGCCCTATAATATGTTCTTAAGATTAAGGATGTCGTAGAAACGCAACCGGATCGAAGAACGGACGTTGTATGCTATCGTTACTATTTTCCAGCATGTTTAGAGTTACGTTATGCATTTTTAGTACTATCATATGCTTATGATGATGATTATGAGTTGAGACTTATGAATTGTTGATATATGTGAAAGTTGGATTGAATAGTATTGAGAAATTACGTCGTTATGCCGTCAAATGGTACCGAGGTCAAGTATTGAATTGGATGTGTGTTGATTGAGAGTAGAGATTGATAGATTATGTATCAACATTTTCATTTCAGATTTGATATTGACAGATTCGTCTTCGAGACTTCGACTACGACAGATATTGCTTGACGAAAGGTATAATTCATGTTTTGTTTGGAGAAGACACAACTCAAATGAGATTCAATTTGAGTTTCCCAACAAAATCACATACTATACTTGTTGTTTATTCCTTTGTTATGGTTTTGATTTGTTTATAGATTTATATTCAAATCTTTCGATATGATTATGCTTTGTGTATAGAATTATATTCAAGCATTGAGATAGGAGAGTCATTGACAGACTTGTCAAACTAGACGTTCGGTGTATCGACGCGTAGGAGTAGACTTCCTCCGATTGTAGACATTCGATACAGACATGACCGAAGTCTAGGAGTAAGACGTACAGTTACCCCGAATTAGAGGGTAGGTGACAGACAGTGACGTCTTATTCACACGGGGATCCCTAGAGTAGAGTCGAGTCGAATCAAGACATGAGTTGATTTGAATTGCATGTTTATATAGATTGGTTTCATAGACTATGGAGCCCATTATTATTGCTTTCATGCATGATTCATGATTTTGTATTAGCATGCAGACATGTTTTATACTGGGATTTATTCTCACTGGAGTTTCTGGCTGTTGTTATGTCTGTATGACAACAGATGGGGCAGGATCAAGGTCGCGACAGAGATGAGAGATGGACATAGCGTGGTGATCACGGGCGTAGCAGATGAACTAGTAGTTGTACTTTTGACATGTACTGTATTTAATTACTTGTTTGTAGAATATGGATAAAGCGAGACATGTATATTATGTGTGTGTAATGAAATAAATACAGACCTTGTGCTTGTTTATACACATTTGAATTAATGTTAAAAAGAAAAATTTTGACCCACATTTTTTAATAAAGAATCGAGTAATCCCGAAAAGAATTGAGTTATAGCCCGGGTCCCCACAACAGGTGGTATCAGAGCTATAGGTTCTGTAGATTGAGATAGAATAGAATGAGCGGGGTAGATCGAGTCATCTTCCTTGCTTTTGATGTGCTAGCATGATTTATTGCTTTCCCTATTACATGTTGTATTGTTATCTGAATTGATTGCAGCATGTATTTGTAAAGACTGAATTAGAACCGATTCTGGATCAGAGGTATATGATCAGAGGAGGCCTGAGACAGCTTGTATAGACTGTGTACTAACCTGTTTGAATATCAGATATGCCGCCTAGAAGAATACCACAACCAGCTGCAGGTCAAGTGCTAGAACAGGGTAGTACGTCAGGTACTCAGATGGATGTTACTGCGACACCTATGGAGACGTTATTGAAGAGATTTCAATCATTCCATCCGCCTACCTTGAAGGGTACCGAGAATGCAGTAGATTATATAGAGATGTTGTTTGAATCTCTTGCCTATATAGATGAACGGAGGGTGAAGTTAATTGGACATCAGTTGCAAGAAGTGGCCCAGAGTTGGTGGCTGACAACGAAAAGAGCCCTGGAACATGGAGGCATTGATATTACTTGGAAGGTATTTAAAGATGAATTTTATCAGCGTTTCTTTCCAGTATCTTATCGAAAAGACAAAGGGGCAGAATTTGCGAATTTACGACAGAGGCAATTGAATATAGAAGAATATGTTGCCAAGTTTTCGTCCTTGCTTCGATTTGCACCTCATGTAGCAGGGAATGATGAAGCGGCCGCAGATCAGTTCATTAATGGTTTGAACCCTGACATATTTACCTTAGTGAACACGGGGCGACCCAACACTTTTTCTGATGCACTGAACAGAGCGAAAGGAGCATAGGCTGACTTGATTAGGCAGCGAGGGGCTTATTATAGTGTTCAGAGTCAGAGACAGCCACAGCTCGCCGTGAAGTTTCCACCACCTCCTCCTTGATTTGATAGTGGAAGCAGTAGTGGCAAGAAAGAGTTTTTGAAGGCTAAAGGCAATCAGTTCAAGAAATCAGGAAGTAGTTCATCTAGTTCCAGTGGATCCCGACAGAGAGGTCAGGGTTAGAGTTTAGAGTATAGTGGTGTTTATTGCAGTTCGTGTGGAGGCAGGCATGCCACTGAGCAGTGTCAGGGAGTCATGGGACACTGCAACATTTGTAGACAGCAGGGGCAGTTCTCCAGAGTTTGTCCTCAGAGAGGTACACAGCGATCCCAGAGTTCCGGTCATCGGCATCGGTGCCTCAGATTGAGAGACAGACGTCCGTACATTCATTCCAGCCGCCAACTGTACAGTCCCAGTAGAGATCAGGAGGTAGCCAGATTGTGAGTCAACCTCCTAGACAGCAGGCTAGCGTGTTTGCACTGACCAAGGAGCAAGCCCAGGATGCGCCAGATGATGTTATTGCAGGTAACTGTTTTCTTTGCGGTTATCCTGCATATGTGTTGATAGACACGGGTGCATCGCATACATTCATATCAGAACGTTTTGCATTGACACATGCATTGCCTATCGAGTCATTGTCTACTGTAGTTTCTATTTATTCTCCGTTGGGAAGTGGTTTGATATCTGTGACTTCAGTTAGACATTGCATACTACAGTTTGAGGGGCATGAGATTGATTTAGATTGTGTTGTACTTGTCTTATCTGATTTTGATTGTATTGTCGGGATTGATATGTTAACCAATTACAGAGCCACCGTAGACTGTTTTCATAAGATTGTCAGATTTAGACCGGAAATGACAGAAGAATGGAAATTCTACGGTAAGGGTTCCAGATATCGGATTCCCTTAGTGTCTGCTCTGACTATGAGTAGATTGTCGGAGAAAGGAGCAGAAGGGTTCCTTATTTATTCTGTAGATCTACAGAAATCGAGCCCGACATTAGCAAATTTTCCAGTAGTACGGAAATTTGCAGATGTATTTCCTGACGAGATTCTAGGATTACCTCCAGTCCGAGAGGTAGATTTTAGCATTGATCTTATTCCAGGTACCGTTCCTATTTTGAGAGCTCCGTATAGGATGGCGCCGATAGAGCTGAAAGAACTGAAAGCACAACTAGAAGATCTTCTAGCCAAGGGATATATCAGACCTAGTGTATCTCCTTGGGGCGCTCCAGTGATATTCGTGCGCAAGAAAGACGGTTCGATGAGATTGTGTATAGATTACCGGCAATTGAATAAAGCAACGGTAAAGAATAAATATCCATTGCCGCGTATGGACGATTTATTTGATCAGTTACTGGGATCATCTGTCTATTCCAAGATTGATTTGCGATCTGGATATCATCAACTCAGAGTTCCAGATGTTGATATACCGAAGACAGCATTCCAAACCAGGTATGGATACTACGAATTTATTGTCATGCCTTTTGGTTTAACGAATGCTCCGGCGGTGTTCATGGGATTGATGAACCGTGTCTTTCAGAGGTACTTGGATGAATTTGTGATTGTTTTTATTGATGATATTCTGGTGTATACAAGAATCTAAGTGAACATGCTGATCATTTGAGAATTGTGTTACAAACATTGAGAAATGAAAGATTATTTGCCAAACTGTCCAAGTGTGAATTCTGGTTGAGACATGTTGTCTTCTTGTGTCATATCATATCGGGAGATGGTATTACTATGGATCCGAGTAAAGTTGAAGCTATGATCAGTTGGCCGATAACGACTTCGGTGCCTGAGATACGCAGTTTCATGGGTTTAGCAGAGTACTATCGACAATTCATCAAAGATTTTTCCAGTATTGCGAAGCCGATTACCCAATTGACGCAAAAGAATACACCATTTGTGTGGTCTGAGGATTGCGAGTCTAGCTTTCTAGAAATGAAGAAGAGGCTGACCAGTGCTCCAGTATTGATGATACCTTCAGTTACTGGTGGATTTACTGTATATTGTGATGCATCTCACAGAGGACTAGGGTGTGTTCTTATGCAGCGAGGACATGTAATCGCATATGCCTCTAGACAGCTGAAGCCACATGAGACCCGATACCCAATTCATGATCTTGAATTGAAGGCTATCGTATTTGCATTGAAGATCTGGCGTCATTATCTCTATGGCGAGAAGTTTGAGATTTACTCTGACCATAAAAGCTTGAAGTATCTGTTTTCTCAGTCAGAGGTTAACATGAGGCAGGGTAGATGGCTTGATCTACTAAAAGATTTTGATTGCGAGATCAAGTACTATCCAGGAAAGTCAAATGCAGCAGCGGACGCCTTGAGTCGAAAGGTATGTTCCTTATCCTTATCGACGATAGGTGTTTCAAATATGATTGAAGATTATTGCTTGTCGGGTTTAGCATTTGATACAGCTATTAGACCTCTACGACTTGCTTCGATTCAAGTTGAACCAAATTTGATTATGCGAATCAAAGAAGCGCAAAGAACTGATCAGAACGTTCAGAAGTCAATTCAGATGGTCAGATCAAGACATCAGTCAGAATATCAAGTACATGATTATGTTCTGTACGTGAATAACCGTCTTGTAGTGCCAGATGTACCAGAATTGAAACGACAGATTATGTCAGAAGCGCACTGTAGTCGGTTTAGTATTCATCCTGCTGGAAGGAAAATGTACAACGATTTGAAGACACAGTTCTGGTGGAAACAGATGAAGTCAGATATTGCCGAATACGTGTCTAAGTGCTTGAATTACCAACAGGTGAAGGCCGAGAGAAAGAAGCCCGGAGGTTTACTTCAGAGTTTGTCTATTCCTGAATGGAAATGGGATCACATTTCCATGGATTTCGTGACGAAGTTACCTCGATCATCCCGGGGTTGTGATGCGATTTTGGTTGTGATAGACAGATTAACCAAATTAGCTTGTTTTATTCCGTACAGAATGACGTACAAACATGATCAGATGGCCGAGATATATGTCCGAGAGGTAGTCAGATTACATGGTGTGCTGAAGTCTATCTTATCAGATCGTGATCCCCAATTCACTTGAAATTTCTGGCACAGTTTGCAGCAGGCTTTAGGTACGACATTACACCTGAGTACTGCTTATCATCCCAGACAGATGGACAGTCAGAGCGGACTATCCAGACTTTAGAGGACATGTTTAGAGCTGTAGTGCTAGAATTTGGCACTAGTTGGCAGGATTCACTCCCTCTTTGTGAATTCTCATACAACAACAGCTATCACACGAGTATCGAGATGGCACCGTTTGAAGCTTTGTATGGCAAGAAGTGAAGATCTCCGTTATACTGGGATGATATATCTGAGGTACAGAACTTGGGCCTGATATGATTCGTGAAATGACTGAGAAGGTAAAGATCATTCAGAAGAGAATGAAGACAGCACAAGATAGGTAAGCCAAGTATGCAAACGTCAGATGTAGACCGCTAGTATTTGAAGAATGGGACAGAGTATTTTTGAAAATTTCTCCTTTCAGAGGCATTGTCAGATTTGGCAAGCGTGGGAAGTTGTCTCCTAGATACATTGGTCCATACGAGATTCTTGAAAAGATCGGCGATCGAGCATATCGACTGGCTCTTTCTCCTTCTCTATCCAGGATACACGACGTTTTTCATGTATCGATGCTGCGTAGATATATGCCTGATGCTTCTCATGTCATTCAACCTGACAAAGCCGAGCTGGATCAGACGTTGAGTTATTTTGAACAACCGATACAGATTCTTGATCGGAAAGAAAACCAGCTCAGAACGAAGAATATTCCGCTAGTAAAAGTCCAGTGGAGTCGTCATGGCATCGAAGAAGCGACTTGGGAGACAGAATAAGATATGAAACAGAAACATCCCGAGTTATTTACATGATGTAAGTAATTTTTCAGTTTTGATTATATTACTTTTCATGTATAATTCGATAGATTGCCTGCGATTTCGAGGACGAAATCATTTCTCAAGGGGGAGAAATGTAAGGCTTGAGATTATTAGTCTTTATTGATGAGATATTCGGAAGATATGAGTATGCATGACATGTAATGAGAAGCACTAGATTTATTAGTCTTCATTGACGTGATATTCGAAGATATGACTAAGCATGACATCTTATGAGAAGCACTAAGTGAGATGGGAGTAGGAAAGACATAGGAAAAGATGAGAAAATATTCAGAATAAATGAGAAGGGCCGAAGCTATGACGCACATGCGCGAAGAAATGCGCGCATATGCGCGACACGTCCAGAAACATTGGCGCACATGCACGAGATAAGGCGCGCATTTGCGCGACACCTCCAGAGACTTTGGCGCACATGCGCGAGATGAAGCGCGCATATGCGTGGGGTGTTGTTATTGACATTGCCGAGACCGTAGGTCTCGCGCATATGCGCGAGTTGAGGACGCGCATATGCGAGAGAAATCCAGCATGAAACCTTATGTTGACACATGGCCTGGACCTATATAATGTATAACACATTCATTATCCCTCATTTCAGCAGATTAACGGGAGAAAGAGCTCTGTTAATTCTTCAAGTTTCTTCAAGGCTTTGAAGTAAGATTTCTCAAGATTTTGCCATCCGATTTGTATTCCGAGTTGAGATTCTTGTTTCTCTCGTCCAAGGATTCAAGGGGATGTAAGTTTCATTCAATACCAGCATGTTTTGATATATATGTGTTGGGAAAATGATGAATTGAGCCCTATAATATGTTCTTAAGATTATTTATGTCGTAGAAACGCAACCGGATCGAAGAACGGACATTGTATGCTATCGTTACTATTTTCCAGCATGTTTAGAGTTAAATTATGCAGATTTTGAGTACTATCATATGCTTATGATGATGATTATGAGTTTAGACTTATGAATTGTTGATATATGTGAAAGTTGGATTGACCGGTATTGAGAAATTACGTCGTTATGCCGTCAAAAGGTACCGAGGTCAAGTATTGAATTGGATGTGTGTTGATTGAGAGTAGAGATTGATAGATTATGTATCAACATTTTCATTTCAGATTTGATATTGACAGATTCGTCTTCGAGACTTCGACTACGACAGAGATTGCGTGACGAAAGGTATAATTCATGTTTTGTTTGGGGAAGACACAACTCAAATGAGATTCAATTTGAGTTTCCCAAAAAATCACATACTAGACTTGTTGTTTATTCCAAAAAATCACATACTAGACTACGCTAATCATCTTCTTAATCTTCTTTTGGGATTTAATTATCAGTTTTGATAAACAGGGTCAAAAAATTTTTCTTTTTAAAATATAAATGCGGAAGGTAATGGAATCTAAATAATATACATATCAGTATAAAATACATTTCAGTATAAAATACATCTAAGTCTAAGGTTCGGTTACTAAGTTCAAGTAATAAACCAAATCTACAGTAAGTCCGGAATCACCACGCTAACTCTTCTTCTCTCCTCATCCTCTTGACCTCGATCCAGCCCCACCTGTTGTCATGCACACATACAAAACAAGACAACAGCCGGATAACTCCTGTGAGAATAAATCCCAGTATAAAACATGGTAAACATGCATATACACAAAGTAAATCATGAATTATTCTATCATGAATAAAACTAAAAGCAATAGGTTTCATAATCTATGAAATCAAATCAAATAAGCATGCAACTCAAATCTGATAAACTTGCAACTCAAATGAAATCATAAAAACATGCTATCATGACTGAAAGCAATAAAAATGGGTTTCATAGTCTATGAAACCACATCCATAAACGCATACAGTTCTAGTCAAATCATGTCTAGACTCGACTCAATTATAACTCTAGGGATCCCGGGGTGAATAAGACGTCATTGTCTGTCACCTACCCTCCCAATCGGAGTGACGTACGTCTTATTCCTAGACTTCGGTCATATCTCTATCGAATAATCTACAATAGGAGGGTGTCTGCTCCTATGTAACGATACACCGAACGTCTAGAAGTCTGACTATCTGTCAAATTTTCCTATCTCAAATGCAATGAATAAAATCTATAAACAAAGCATGTTCATTTCAAAAGATTTGAATATAAAGTCTATAAACAAATCATAATCATATCAAAAGATAAACAATAAGTCTAGTATGTGATTTAGTTGGAAAACTCAAATGAGATCTGATTTGAGTTATGTCTTCCCAAATATCACATGAATTATACCTTTGTCGTCCCGTTCTGACGAAGACGAAGTCTCGAAGTCGAATCTGTCCATATCAATCTGATAATGACAAATCACATAAATACAATATCAGTATATATCTCAGTTCAAAATCTGTTCTGATCAATACTCAACTCGGTATACAATCTGATCCAAGTCAACAATATAACAATGAATCTCAATCAATATCATATCTGATCAATCTAAATCAATACTGATGTTTCGACGGCATAACGATACTGTCTCGATAACCCCGTCAGTCTAAACATCACAGATATAATATCAGACTTCGTAATCAATAACAATACCAGTCATAATCTCAATAACAATAAAATTCTGATATGAAATCTCAGTCAAATCCACTCCAAAAATCATAACAAATACATAAACAATTTGTTCTTCAGTCTGACTTCAATTATACGATATCTACGGTAGTAGAAACATCATATCTGATTCATATTCAGTTCTGACAATATCATAAATTCAAAACATGTCTAAACGTAACAAAACTTACGTCCAGTTGTAGACTGCGTTGATAGGAACACAGTACTGAAGTCGGATTCAAAATCAGACGGACGGATTCCTCACAATCTGCAAATCTTCCCTAGGTTCCTTTTTCCTTTCTCTTTCTTATTCTGAAGGAAAGAATCGTGTATATATATATATAACCTCACAATCTGCAAATCTTCCCTAGGTTCCTTTTTCCTTTCTCTTTCTTATTCTGAAGGAAAGAATCGTGTATATATATATTTATATATATATATACATATGTTGCATGATACAAGGGCAAGTGGCGTCGTGCATGTTCTGCACGTTTCGCGCATATGCGCGAACAATATCGCGCATATGCGCCAGTTATAAAAACTAGCATTAGTCTTCTCGCGATATGCGCCAATTATTCCGTGCATATGCGCCAATCATTCTGCCAAACCCGCGCATGTGCGCCATTTATGTCGCGCATATGCACCGATCATTCTGGACGGGTCGCGCATATGCGCGCCTTATCTCGCGCATGTGCGCCTGATGCTACTGGATGTTCCGCGCATGTGCGCCGATACATGTCGCGCATGTGCGCCAATCCTACTCTTCACACAAAATGTGAATTCTTTTTCGGCTCTCCCGAACTGATCTGTTCCGCTTATAATCATATCAATTATCATTCATGATTATAATAATCATTTTCAAATCTTTTCAGATTAACCGGATTAATTTCTCGGGCATTACATATTCAAATCTTTCGATATGATTATGCTTTGTGTATAGAATTATATTCAAGCATTGAAATAGGAGAGTCATGGACAGACTAGTCAAACTAGACGTTCGATGTATCGACGCATAGAAGTAAACTTCCTCCGATTGTAGACATTCGATACAGACATGACCGAAGTCTAGGAGTAAGATGTACAGTTACCCCGAATAGGAGGATAGGTGACAGACAGTGACGTCTTATTCACACCGGGATCCCTAATCAAGACATGAGTTGATTTGAATTGCATGTTTATATAGATTGGTTTCATAGACTATGGATCCCATTATTATTGCTTTCATGCATGATTCATGATTTTGTATTAGCATGCATACATGTTTTATACTGGGATTTATTCTCACCGGAGTTTCCAGCTGTTGTTATGTCTGTATGTGTGCATAACAACATGTGGGGCAGGATCAGGGTCGCGACAGAGATGAGAGATGGACATAGCGTGGTGATCACGGGAGTAGCAGATGAACTAGTAGTTGTACTTTTGACATGTATATTATGTTTGTGTAATGAAATAAATACAGACCTTGTGCTTGTTTATACACATTTGAATTAATTTTAAAACGAAAAGTTTTGACCCACAATTTTTAATAAAGATCCGAGCAATCCCGAAAAGAATTGAGTTAGAGCCCGAGTCCCCACATAACTAGTGAATTAAAGGTGGAGAATTATATTTTCTTTAAAGACTAATGAGGTGATTTGAATGAGTTTTACTACAATTTTTGAATTGTCTTAAACAAATATTATTACTACATCTTGGATGGAATAATATTGTTTTAAATCTTGCATTTTAAATTCTTAAGGTTTAATACCCTCATTATATATATTTTTAATGAATGACAAATTAATTTAGAATAGAACATTGCATGGTAAGCTTAACTTAAAATTTAAGTATTTAAATGTTATGTTTAATTTCTTGAATATATTATACTTAGATTAATTTATCCCCACTTGTTTACATATTTTAAATTAAGCTTTAATTAAATATTGAATCTAAAAGAATTTATTTACCAATTTAGCTCTAATTAATTAAATAAATTCTAAAACATTTTATTTCTTTAAATTAAATTATTCCTTACCTTAAATTAAATTTAGGAATATTTTCTTATTATTAATCTTATCTCAAATCTCCAAACCTCGGTCCGACCTCGCGTATTTATCCTAAAAAGATAAAACTAAACATCTACTTTTAAAATAATTAAAACACTTCATATATATGTAAAATATTCATTTTTAATTTAAATAATAGAAATTATGCATGGCTTATACGTAATCAGATTTCCGGGTTCTACAACTCTTCCCCCCTTAAAAGAAATTTCGTCCCCGAAATTAAATCTTACCGAATAACTCTGGATATCGACTCTTCATCTCTGGCTCAGATTCCCATGTAGCTTCCTCCTACGAATGATTGAGCCACTTGACTTTCACTAGCTTGACCATTTTGTTCCGAAGCTTTTTCTCATGTCTGTCTAAAATTTGCACTGGTCTTTCCTCATAAGACAAGTTCGGAGTGAGCTGCAACGGCTCAAAGTTCAGGACATGCGATGGATTCGCCATATACTTCCTCAACATGGAGATGTGAAACATGTTGTGTACTCCGGCCAGATTCGGCGGAAGAGCAACACGATAATCTAATGTCCCAACTCTGTCGAGGATCTCAAATGGTCCAATGAATCTCAGAATGAGCTTTCCTTTCTTTCCGAACCGCATGACACCTTTCATCGGTGCAATCTTCACGAAAACATGGTCACCAACAGCAAACTCCAAATCTCTCCCCCTCTGATCCGCATAACTCTTATGTCTACTCTGAGAAGTCCTCATCCTATCACGGATCTTGATTACTACATCAGCAGCCTGCTGCACAATCTCCGGACCCAACTCTGATCTCTCCCCTACTTCATCCCAATGAATAGGAGATCTACACTTGCGACCGTACAGTGCTTCATATGGAGCCATACCTATAGACGACTGAAAACTGTTGTTATAGATAAACTCCACCAACGGTAGCTTTGATTCCCAACTCCAGGAGAAATCAAGAACACATGCACGAAGAAGATCCTCCAAAATCTGGATAACTCTCTCGGACTGACCATCTGTCTGTGGGTGAAAAGCTGTGCTAAATAACAACTTCGTACCCATAGCTGAATGTAGACTCTTCCAAAATGAGGAAGTGAATCTAGGATCTCGGTCAGACACTATAGAAACGGGAATACCACGAAGCCTGACGATCTCCCGGATATACAACTCTGCATACTGGATCATGGAGAAACTCGTCTTAGTAGGAAAGAAATGAGCTGATTTTGTAAGACGATCGAAAATCACCCATATAGCATTTGACCCTCTAACTGACTTCGGCAAACCGACAACGAAGTTCATGGCGACATTCTCCCAATTCCACTCGGGAATAGGAAGAGGCTTGAGCAAACCTGATGGTCTCTGATGTTCCGCTTTCACCAGCTGACACGTCAGACACTCGGATACAAAACGTCTGATATCCCTCTTCATTCCTGGCCACCAATATAATAACTGCAGGTCTTTGTACATCTTCGTACTCCCTGGATGTATAGAGTACGATGACATATGGGCCTCAGATAAGATATCTGATCGAATAGAATCATTGCTAGGAACCCATATTCTGTCTCGATATCTGACAATACCGTCTCTAACTGTGTACAAGACACTGCCCTTGGCTTCATCTCTCTGTCTCCACTTAGCCAACTGCTCGTCTGCTAACTGTCCACTGTGAATATGGTCTAGAAGAGAATACTGAATCGTCAAAGTAGATAGACGAGGAACTCTACCTCGAGGATATGTCTCTAGATCAAACCTCTGCATCTCAGACTGAATAGGTCTTGAAACCACCAAATGAGCCATCCCCGTGACTTTCCTACTCAACGCGTCTGCAACTACATTAGCTTTGCCAGGATGATAGCTAATGTCACAGTCGTAGTCCTTAACTAGCTTCAACCAACGCCTCTGCCGCATATTCAACTCTTTTTGTGTATAGAAGTATTTGAGACTTTTTTGGTCGGTAAAGATCTGACACTTCTCTCCGTACAAATAGTGTAGCGCCCTTACCCGAGACACTACTAAACAGACTAATAAACATGCAACATTAAACTTATAACCACAATTAAACAGCGGAAATCAAATACTTAATCATCTCACAACCCAAATGAAAACAAAACAATAACAGCGGTCTTAAACATTAATACAACCATAACAAATATTCGATTCTGAACGAGAAAACGATAAACCACAGAAAACCTCCACTGGATCACCACCGAAAACCCAACTGCTCTAGCCGCTGCCCTGCCCCGTGAAATGGGGTGCCCAAGCTGAAAACAAGGACGTGAGCAACAATCGCCCTATACGAGAATGTAAGAGTATACAAACTGATATGATGCATGCAAAATGCAATATGCTCGGATATCAAGGATCAAGTAAAGAATCTCGAGCTCAGTCTAGAGGCGCCTGAGTGTGTAGTCTCTGATCTGCCCTAGGCATGTTTTGGCTCCCACACTCATCATCAAGACGTAGACCTGCAATGTCCAGGTCATCAGAGCTCGCGGGTCCCGTCGGACACTGTAGCTCTCGATGCCTCATCGTCCACAATACAGAATGAGGCTGAGCGGCCCCAACAAACAAGGTATATCTCAAAAGATATCAGGCTCAACATGATATGTCATGCATAATATGCCAAAGCAGTAAAACATGTATCATGCAACAGATAAATATGCAGCATATATGTGTGCATACTACGCTTGGATATCTCAGTCAGTACATCACGTACCTCACTAAAACAATCTGACAGAAAGATCTGAACCTAGACAATACCATCATAATGAAATCACTATCAAACCAGAACAAACATGCTACAAAGATCTCCCTAATGAACCTTAAATCACTATCTAAGGATTTAGGATTATACCTGCGTCCGTCGTCAGCCCGCTGATGATGTCTCGATCTCAGTTCACCGACCCCTTCTCGAGTCGATACTAGCTCCGAAACTTCCCGACACCAAAGTGCCCTATACAACTAGAACTCTCTCTGAAGATTGCGGTTAAGGAAACAAAAGGATCGGCTTCCATTTATAGGCTGCATCTGGACTATTTCAGAAAATCCGAACAAGTCTTATCTGCCACGTGTCAGAATCTCATTGGTCTAGATGGATTTCTCGAGATAATGTAATCCGAAGTAGATCGGTTTATCCCTTTTTAAAATTCGGTGGATACCAACAACTTGATCCCGATTTATCAATTCCTTAAAACTTAATTAGCAACTCATTAATTATCTCTTAATTAATACTTCATTCAAAACAAATATTCGGGTCATTACAAATAGTGCCTCCAAATCTTCAATGCAAATACTACGGCTGCCAACTCTAGATCATGGGTAGGATAATTCTTCTCATGAGTCTTCAACTGACAAGAAGTGTAATGCCCGGAAAATTAATCCTGGTAATCTGTAATTATTGAGGTATAATTTGATATAATTATGAGAGGATTAATCGGGACACGAATTGAGACTGCAAGTGGAAAAATAATTGATTTAAATTATTGGAGGTCAATGGCATTTTCGTAAATAATGGATGGCATTTTCGTAATTTCGCAAGAAGTTTGGCAAAAAAATGAGAGGTTGCCACGTATGAGTCTTGCATGCAATATAAATATATGAGATTTCCCAAGAATCAGAACAAGAACCGAGCTTCCTTTCTCTAGAAATCTTTTATTTCTTCGTGTGATTCAATTGGTGAGTTTGATCATCCCATCTATTAGAATTTGAATCCGAACACGGTGTTGTGTTCCGGGCATCGACAGCTACAACTGGATGTAAGTTTTGCTACGTTTTGACATGCTTTGAAATTATGCTATTGTCAGAATTGAATGGAATTCATATATGATGTTCTTGACATGTTAGACATCGTAGAAGCGAAGTCAAATTAAGAAACGGACTGATTATGGAATTGTTATAAATTTTTTAAGGTATATTAAGTTATACCGGACAGATTTGAATTATGGCTTGTACTGGATATGGGTTATGGATTGTAACTATTATCTGGTGATGTTGTATTGACGGAGATACTGAAATTGTACCGTTATACTGTTGATTTTGAATTAATTCCAGATTGATCAGATTATTATGGAATTGAATGGTATATTGACATGAGATTATTGATATTGTCAGTACCAGATAGATTGTGAGTTCAGGACTTCGACTGAGCCAGAAACCGACGAAAGAAAGGTATAAGTCAATGTGGTATTGGGAGATGGACTTGAGTCGGTTTAGACTTGGGTTTCCCTAAATCACATACTTTATTTTATTGCATGGATATTTGCATTACATTGATTAATGTAATTGTTCTCTTGAATTTAGATAACAGGTATTAGACGAGTTATCTTGTGACAGAAGTGCCGGATAGTGGTGGTATCGCCACGGCACATTGCACGATGTCACAAGATAGGATGCTAGCGATAGAACTACAGTCCTTGACGGTTAGGTCAGGACACTGGATGTTTGGTTATATCGAGTAATGGAATCTATTACGGAATTCGATATAGGAACACCATATTTGGTTATATCGAGTAAAGGGTATTGGAATTCTTCTATTACGGAATTCGATATAGGAATACCAGGGCACTGGTTATATCGAGTAATAGAGATTATGGTTCCATCCTTTACGGAATTCGATATAGGAATACCACATCTGGAAACCGGGATCCCTAGACTAGGATTGAGTCTAGTCTGAATTATGATTGATGTCGACAGTTTGATTTGATATTGTTTATGTTTCAGATTTTGATACATATTCATGTTACCTGATTACATGCTTTATATTGTTTATATGATTGCATGTTTCATTGATTTATACTGAGGATTATATTCTCACCGGTATATCCGGCTGTTGTCTTGTCTGTATGTGTACTTGACAACAGGTGGGACAGGTCCAGGGTCGAAGAGATGAAGAGCTAGATCGTGATTAGAGTGGTGGCACCGGACTTGGACTAGATGTATGGTTAAACACTTGACTTTAGTTTCAAACCCTAGTTTGAATAAATGTTGAAATACAGGATTTGTATTTTATATACTGATACGTATATATGTTGTATATCACTATGTTCCGCAGTTTAAAAAAAAAAAAAATTTAGACCCTGTTTTATTATTGATTAATTGGTCCCAATTATGATTAAGAACTTGATTAGCGTCCGGGTCCCCACAACAGGTGGTATCAGAGCGATAGATCCTTGAGATTGAGATAGGAGATAGTGAGCGGGGTAGAATGTGTTTTCTTTCCTGCTTTTGATTGCTAGCATGATTCCTGTTTTAATACATGCTACCTGACTTATCTGCTATTGATATGGTATTGTGTATTATTGGAATGGATCAGCTGTAAGATGATCCAGGGAGGCTTGAAATAGGATTATTGTTGGAACTGCTAACCCTTTTGGTTATCAGATATGCCTCCGAGAAGAATGCCAGAACAGGGGAGTACCTCAAATCCTCCCATGGATGTGACACCTACAGCAATGGAGAAATTGCTGAAAAGGTTTCAGTCATTTCATCCACCGACTTTGAAAGGAACGGAGAACTCCGTGGAATGTGAAAGTTGGTTGGACGACATTGAATCACTGTTTGAATCTTTGGAGTATACTGAGGAAAAGAGGGTGAAACTGATAATACACCAGTTGCATGACGTTGCTAAACACTGGTGGATCACGACTAAAAGGGCATTGGAACAGCGAGGTACGGCCATTACCTGGAATGTGTTCAAATCTGAATTTTATCTACGGTTCTTTCCAGTTTCTTATAGGAAGGACAAGGGAGCCGAGTTTGCAAACCTGAAACAAGGCCAGTTGAACATTGAGGATTATGTGGCTAAGTTTTCGACATTGTTCCGATTTGCTCCCCACGTAGCTGAACATGATGGGGCCGTAGCAGATCAGTTCATAAATGGCCTAAATCCTGATATTTTTACGTTGGTAAATACTGGGAGGCCCAACAACTTCACCGATGCCCTGAACAGAGCCAAGGGAGCCGAGGCAGGCTTGATGAGGCAGAGAGAGGCTTCATTTGTGCTTCCAGCACCGGGACAGCAACAACCACCTCCTCGATTTGAAGGAGGCAGCAGCAGTAGTACCGGGAAGAAGGATTTCTTGAAGGCTAGAGGGAAGCAATTTAAGAAATCAGGGACTACTTCGTCCAGTTCGAGTGGCTCTAGACAGACCGGTCAGAGCCAGAGCTATGAAGGACCGTACTGTAGTACTTGTGGAGGGAGGCATTCCACAGATCAGTGCCGAGGAGTAGTTGGCAGCTGTCGTATCTGTAGACAGCAGGGACACTTTGCCCGAGTGTGTCCACAGCGAGGTGCCCAGGGATCCCAGGCAGCTGAGTCATCTGGATCAGTGGCTCAGGCAGGTAGACGACCATCTGCCGTTCATTCCTTTCAGCCAGTACCGTCTCCTCTGTCACAGCAGAGGCCAGGAGAGGGCCAGACCGCGAGCCAGCCTCCTAGACAGCAGGCCCGATTGTTTGCTTTGACTGAGGAGCAAGCACAGGATGCACCTGATGATGTAGTTGCAGGTAACTGTTTTATTTCTGGTTATCCTGCATATGTACTGATTGATACTGGTGCATCACATACTTTTATGTCTGAGCGATTTGCTTTAATGCATTCATTGCCTGTTGAGTCCTTAGCTACTGTAGTATTTGTCACGTCTCCGTTAGGAACAGGTTTGATATCGGTGAAATCTGTGAAATCGTGTATACTGCAGTACGATGGGCATACGATTGAGGTAGACTGTATTGTGCTTGGTTTATCTGATTTTGATTGTATTGTCGGTATCGACATGTTGACCAAGTACCGGGCTACAGTCGATTGTTTCCACAAGATAGTTCGATTCAGACCTGAGATGGCTAAGGAGTGGAAATTTTATGGTAAGGGTTCTAGGGCTAGAATTCCTTTGATATCTGCAATAAATATGACTCGATTATTGCAGAAGGGAGCGGATGGATTCCTGGTATATTCAGTTGACTTACTGAAAACGAGCTCAACATTGACGGATTTGCCAGTGGTGTGCGAGTTTACTGATGTCTTTCCAGACGAGATTCCTGGATTGCCTCCGATTCGAGAGATAGACTTCAGCATTGAATTGATGCCAGGAACCGTTCCTATTTCGAGAGCTCCTTACAGGATGGCACCGATCGAATTGAAAGAATTGAAAGAACAGTTGGAGGATTTACTGGCCAAGGGATATATCAGACCGAGTGTATCTCCTTGGGGTGCTCCAGTACTGTTCGTGAGGAAGAAAGATGGGTCGATGAGACTTTTTATCGACTACCGACAACTGAACAAGGCAACGGTAAAGAATAAATATCCATTGCCTCGTATTGATGATCTGTGTGATCAGTTGCAAGGTTCATCTGTGTATTCCAAGATCGACTTGAGATCTGGATACCATCAACTGAGAGTCAGGGATTCTGATATATCAAAGACAGCATCAGAACCAGGTATGGACATTATGAATTTATTGTCATGCCATTTGGTTTGACGAATGCCCCGGCGGTATTTATGGGATTGATGAACCGCGTCTTTCAGAAATACTTGGATGATTTTGTTATCATGTTCATTGATGATATCTTGATTTATTCGAAGAATATGATTGAGCATGCTAATCATCTGAGGATGGTGTTGAGAATTTTGAGGGCAGAGAAACTGTATGCTAAATTGTCGAAATGCGAGTTTTGGCTGAAACAGGTTGTGTTTTTGGGTCACATTATATCTGGAGACGGTATATCAGTTGATCCCAGTAAGGTTGAGGCAGTGATTTCTTGGCCGAGACCTACATCTGTGCCGGAAATTCGCATTTTTATGGGTTTGGCAGGATATTATCGTCGATTTATTAAAGATTTTTCGAGTATTGCCAAACCGATTACGCAGTTAACTCAGAAGAATGCTCCATTCGTGTGGACAGAAGACTGTGAATCCAGTTTTCTTGAGTTGAAAAAGAGACTGACCAGTGCGCCTGTGTTGACGATTCCTGCAGGCACTGGTGGATTTGTTGTTTATTGTGATGCATCTCACCGAGGATTGGGTTGTGTTTTGATGCAGCGAGGGCATGTGATTGCTTATGCCTCAAGACAGTTGAAACCACATGAGACCCGTTACCCAATTCATGATCTTGAATTGGTAGCCATAGTCTTTGCATTGAAGATATGGCGACATTACCTCTACGGTGAGAAATTTGAAATATATTCTGATCACAAGAGCTTGAAATATCTGTTTTCGCAATCAGAGCTGAATATGAGACAGCAAAGATGGCTGGATTTACTGAAAGACTTTGATTGTGAAATCAAGTATTATCCAGGGAAGTCCAATGCAGCAGCTGATGCGCTGAGTCGAAAAGTATGTGCACTATCCTTATCGACGATTGGTGTATCGAATTTGATTGAAGACTGCTGTTTGTCTGGATTAATATTTGAGACAAATCGTCAGCCTCTGAGATTGTGTGCTGTTCGGGCTGAACCAGAGCTGCTTTTGGAAATTAAAACAGCTCAGAAAGTTGATCAGAATGTACAGAATTCGATTGCGATGGTCAGAGCTGGACATCGATCGGAATATCAGGTTCGTGATAATGTCTTGTATGTGAATAATCGTATTGTTGTGCCAAATGTTTCAGAATTGAGACAGCGAATACTGTCAGAAGCGCACAACAGTCGTTTTAGCATTCATCCTGGTGGTAGGAAAATGTATAATGATTTAAAGACACAGTATTGGTGGAAACAAATGAAATCTGATGTGACTAAATTTGTAGCCAAGTGTCTGAATTGCCAACAGGTGAAAGCTGAAAGAAAGAAACCAGGAGGATTATTACAGAGTTTGTCCATTCCTGAATGGAAATAGGATCACATTTCCATGGATTTTGTGACACAGTTACCGAGATCCTCCCGAGGTTGTGATGCGATTTGGGTCGTGATTGATCGATTGACCAAATCTGCATGTTTTATTCCATACAAGATGACGTACCGATATGATCAGATGGCTGAGATTTATGTCAAGGAAGTGGTAAGATTGCACGGAGTGCCGAAGTCGATTGTTTCAGACCGTGACTCTCGGTTTACATCGCACTTCTGGCAGAGTCTGCAGCAAGCTCTTGGTACGAAGTTACATCTTAGTACCGCATATCATCCACAGACTGATGGACAGTCAGAGCGTACGATTCAGACATTGGAAGATATGCTGAGAGCTGTAGTACTTGATTTTAGCACTGGTTGGCAGGATGCATTGCCACTTTGTGAATTTTCGTACAACAATAGCTATCAAACGAGTATTGAGATGGCACCATTTGAAGCGTTGTACGGAAAGAAATGTCGATCCCCTCTTTACTGGGATGATATCTCTGAAGTTCCTGAGACTGGACCGGATATGATCAGAGATATGACTGAGAAAGTAAAGTTGATTCAGAAGAAAATGAAGGCAGCTCAGGACAGACAAGCCAAATATGCCAACCTCAGACGACGACCGTTGGTATTTGAGGCTGGAGACCGAGTGTTCCTGAAAATTTCACCTTTCAAAGGAGTTGTCAGATTTGGCAAGAAAGGGAAATTGTCTCCACGATATGTCGGTCCATATGAGATTCTTGAAAAGATAGGAGATCGTGCCTATCGACTCGCCTTGCCGCCTTCATTATCTGGAATACATGATGTCTTTCATGTATCAATGCTGCAGAAATATCTCTCTGATGATTCTCACGTGATTCAGCCAGACGAGACCGAGCTGGATGAGACAGTGAGTTATGTCGAGAAACCAATCAGGATTATTGATCGTAAAGAAAAACATCTCAGAATGAAAATGATTCCCCTTGTGAAAGTTCAATGGACTCGTCATGGTATGGAAGAAGCCACTTGGGAGACTGAATCTGATATGAGACAAGAATTCCCAGCATTGTTTCACTGATGTACATTTCTGATACAGTTTCTGTATATACTCCTATTTGATATGATCGATTACTTGTGATTTCGAGGACGAAATCGTATCTTAGGGGGGGAGAAATGTAATGCCCGGAAAATTAATCCTGGTAATCTGTAATTATTGAGGTATAATTTGATATAATTATGAGAGGATTAATCGGGACACGAATTGAGACTGCAAGTGGAAAAATAATTGATTTAAATTATTGGAGGTCAATGGCATTTTCGTAAATAATGGATGGCATTTTCGTAATTTTGCAAGAAGTTTGGCAAAAAAATGAGAGGTTGCCACGTATGAGTCTTGCATGCAATATAAATATATGAGATTTCCCAAGAATCAGAACAAGAACCGAGCTTCCTTTCTCTAGAAATCTTTTGTTTCTTCGTGTGATTCAATTGGTGAGTTTGATCATCCCATCTATTAGAATTTGAATCCGAACACGGTGTTGTGTTCCGGGCATCGACAGCTACAACTGGATGTAAGTTTTGCTACGTTTTGACATGCTTTGAAATTATGCTATTGTCAGAATTGAATGGAATTCATATATGATGTTCTTGACATGTTAGACATCGTAGAAGCGAAGTCAGATTAAGAAACGGACTGATTATGGAATTGTTATAAATTTTTTAAGGTATATTAAGTTATACCGGACAGATTTGAATTATGGCTTGTACTGGATATGGGTTATGGATTGTAACTATTATCTGGTGATGTTGTATTGACGGAGATACTGAAATTGTACCGTTATACTGTTGATTTTGAATTAATTCCAGATTGATCAGATTATTATGGAATTGAATGGTATATTGACATGAGATTATTGATATTGTCAGTACCAGACAGATTGTGAGTTCAGGACTTCGACTGAGCCAGAAACCGACGAAAGAACGGTATAAGTCAATGTGGTATTGGGAGATGGACTTGAGTCGGTTTAGACTTGGGTTTCCCTAAATCACATACTTTATTTTATTGCATGGATATTTGCATTACATTGATTAATGTACTTGTTCTCTTGAATTTAGATAACAGGTATTAGACGAGTTATCTTGTGACAGAAGTGCCGGATAGTGGTGGTATCGCCACGGCACATTGCACAATGTCACAAGATAGGATACTAGCGATAGAACTACAGTCCTTGACGGTTAGGTCAGGACACTGGATGTTTGGTTATATCGAGTAATGGAATCTATTACGGAATTCGATATAGGAACACCATATTTGGTTATATCGAGTAAAGGGTATTGGAATTCTTCTATTACGGAATTCGATATAGGAATACCAGGGCACTGGTTATATCGAGTAATAGAGATTATGGTTCCATCCTTTACGGAATTCGATATAGGAATACCACATCTGGAAATCGGGATCCCTAGACTAGGATTGAGTCTAGTCTGAATTATGATTGATGTCGACAGTTTGATTTGATATTGTTTATGTTTCAGATTTTGATACATATTCATGTTACCTGATTACATGCTTTATATTGTTTATATGATTGCATGTTTCATTGATTTATACTGAGGATTATATTCTCACCGGTATATCCGGCTGTTGTCTTGTCTGTATGTGTACTTGACAACAGGTGGGACAGGTCCAGGGTCGAAGAGATGAAGAGCTAGATCGTGATTAGAGTGATGGCACCGGACTTGGACTAGATGTAGGGTTAAACACTTGACTTTAGTTTCAAACCCTAGTTTGAATAAATGTTGAAATACATGATTTGTATTTTATATACTGATATGTATATATGTTGTATATCACTACGTTCCGCAGTTTAAAAAAAAAAAAAATTTAGACCCTGTTTTATTATTGATTAATTGGTCCCAATGATGATTAAGAACTTGATTAGTGTCCGGGTCCCCACAAGAAGCATATGCTATCACCTTCCCATGCTGCATCAATACTGCGCCTAACCCGAGTTTCAAAGTATCGGTATACAAAACAAAATCTCCGGGCCCTGAAGGCATGGCCAACACTGGTGCTGAAATAAGAGCTTGCTATAATGTATCGAAGCTCTTCTGACACTCCTCGCTCCACAAATACTTAACTTTCTTCTTCGTCAAAGATGTGAGTGGAACTGCAATGGAGGAAAATCCCCGAATAAACTTCCGATAGTATCCTGCTAGTCCAAGGAAACTACGGATCTCTGATGCATTTTGCGGCACAACCCAATCTCTGACTGCTGTAACTTTCGCCGGGTCTACCTCGATAACATTGCTAGAAATGACGTGGCCTAAGAACACCACTTTCTATAACCAGAACTCGCATTTCCTGATCTTCGCGAATAGTTTGTGCTTTTGTAAGGTCTGCAATACTGTGTTTAGATGTCTGCTGTGATCCTCTTGATTCTTTGAGTAGATGAGAATATCATCTATGAATACTATCACGAACTGATCAAGGTACGGCTGGAATACGCGATTCATGAGATCCATGAAGATCGCTGGCGCATTCGTCAAACCAAATGGCATCACAAGAAACTCGAAGTGGCTATAACTAGTCCTGAAAGCAGTCTTGAGAACGTCGGCGTCTTTCACTGTCAGCTGATGATAACCAGAACGCAGATCAATCTTGGAGAATACCGAAGCTCCCTCCAATTGATCAAAAAAATCCTCTATCCTCGGGAGTGGGTATTTGTTCTTCACTGTAACGCTGTTCAACTCCTGGTAATCAATGCAGAGCCTCATCGAACCATCCTTTTTCTTCACAAAAAATATCAGTGCGCCCCATGGCGAAAAGCTCGGGCGAATGAACTCCTTGTCAAGAAGTTCCTGAATCTGTTTCTTGAGTTCTACTATCTCCGTCGGTGCTAATCTGTACGGCGCCATTGAGATCGGTGCCGTACCGGGCATAAACTCAATAGAAAATTCCACCTCTCGCACAGGTGGTAATCCAGAGACGTCATCAGGAAAAACGTCTAGAAAATCCCGGACAATTGGAACATCGGATGCTGACTGTTTGGGCGTCTCGGGAATGGATACAAGAGTAGCTAAAAATGCTCGGCACCCACTATTAATGAGCTTCCTAGCCTGGACACAAGATATCATACGCGGTAAATTAAAATACCTGTCTGGCTCGAATAAGAATTGTTCCATCCCAGGCGGTCGGACGAGAACTGATCTCTGCTGGAAGTCAATCAAAACTCGGTTCGTCAGTAGCCAGTCCATCCCTAGAATGATATCAAATTTTGGCATCTGCAGAACGATCAGATCCGCGTACACAAGATTACCATGAAGTTCCAGGTCTATATCTCGGATCACATTAATAGCTGTCATCTCCTCTCCAGAAGGCAATGCTACTGAATACGCTATGTCTCGCCCAATTGATTTGATCTTGAGAGAATTTTCAAAGGTTTCTGAAATGACGAATGGGTAGCCCCTGAATCAATCAAGGCTTTCGTAGCTGAACCGGCTATAAAGATTCTCCCTGAAAGATTGGAATATTATGCTAAACCCAATAGTTTTACAAGAACTATGCTTATAGACATGCTAAGGTCAAAGTTCTTCTAACCTAAATTCTCGTAAATAACACTGATTAGAGCATGCAATCCCGTCATAAATTCTAAGTTCAAAATATTAACCCAAAACATTAAACTTCAAATACAACTTAAGGATTTATGATAACTGTCATGAGCATCGTCTCCGGGTTAGTCTTCGCAGCACGGAGAGCAAAAACTCTGCTTTGGGTAGGCAGATTCTTCTGAGGGCAATTCTTCAATATGTAGTCAGTACTACCACATTTGTAACACTTTCCCGAACCATACATACATGGCCCAGCATGACGGCGTGAGCACTTGGCACAGACTGGATACTCCACTGTCCTCGGGACTGCTCGTCCCTGCTTTTGCGGCTGCAGCCATCTGTTCCTGGGTGGACCGTGGAAAGGTCTCTTATTCTGATGATGTGACTGAGGAGGACGGTGTGGTGCCTGAAATTGTCGTTTTCCAAGGAGATCGCGCTCAATATCATTCTGGTCTTGCTCTGCCGCTAGAGCTCTAGAAACAGCCACATCATAAGTAGTAGGGCCAGCCACCTTAACATCACAGCGTAAGATCGGCCGTAGACCATTCAGAAAATGCCTTAACTTGGCTTCAACATCATTAGCAATCAGGGGTACAAAATGACATCCCTTCTCGAACTTACAGGATGAACTCCATAATAATGACGGTGCTCATCATCACCTCTCGGGCGTCCAACACGGCGTCTAGGAGGCATGTTGTTCCATAATTATAACCCATACGTAACCAACATGCATAATTCCACTATTTCTTTAAATTTAAATAAATAATGCATAATCGTAACCTTGACATAAAATCTTTCATGCAATCATGATGTAAAAATATTTCGAGCTTTAAAATAAATGCGTAATCGTAAAACTTACAGACCGAAGACGTGACTTCATGAGCTTCTCGAGAGCAGTAGTAGTACAACCCTTTACAAGATCATAGGCTCTGATACCAACTGTAAAGGCCCGTATTTCGTATTCATAATTTCGCGGAATTATTAAAAATTTTCTAAATAAATAAATATCTCGTCTCATTTAATTAAAATAAACATGTAAATAATTTTTTTAACTTTAAAATAACAGCGGAAGCGAATAATGTTTTCAAGCAACAATTTAAAAATAATCCAACGTAAACATCAATTTAAAATAATCTAACGTATTAAAACTGAGTTTGAATAATAAAAAGTGCATAAACTAAATCATGAGGTCCTCGGGTTTACTACTGCTGTCCCAAGATCGCTCACTGGTCTCCGCCCGCGGTCTCGACCTCGTAAATACCTACAACAATCAAGTCTAGTGAGTCTAAAGACTCAACATGTATATATCGTGCATAACAAGTAAATATATCATAACATCGCATGCAACGTAAAAATAACGTATCGTAAAGCGCATGGAGAAAATCGTACCGTGAATAATTATAACTACGTGCATATCTGAAAAATCATACGTAAAAGCTTTGCTCAATAGAGCTCTATCATAACATATCATAATTTTTCTAGTAGAGATAATGTTTCTAAGCAAGTGTCCTATAACATAGCGTAAGCGCCAGATCAGACTTAACAACAGTATACCGGGCGGTAGAGATCAATCACAGCCCTTGGACTGGATGTCCGTACCCATACATAATCATAAACCGGTCGTAAGTCACTGGGCGGAGAGGTCCTCGGTTGTTCCTACCGACTTCCAAACCCATAAGCATAAGGTGGCCACAAGACATATCGCATATATCTCAAAAATAAAAATTTTATATTTTTATGCACGTAATATAATTATAACCTTATTTTTACCAGATGAGTTGGATCGTTCCCAGGCTTGCTGCGACTTACTACTAATATGTGACACATGAAATAAATCTTAACTTGACAAAATCTTAACAATAGAACCAAAAACGAGACGATTCGGACCAACTACTTGATTTTTAACCATGACTTCATACCAACCCGAACCAACATTAAACCGACATTTAACCATGATTAAAAATACCCCAAACATAGTGAAAAGTATGCATAGTAACTGTAAAACACGAAAATAGGTGAAAGGAATCCAAAAACATAAAACACTCTTTCGAGAGTCATTTTGACACCTTTCGCCGTAAATTCTCGTACAACCTCTAAACTTGACCAAATCACGAACGGCCAAAAACATGTCTTTCCTAACTCATTAAGGTACTGTCCATTCTAAGGCCATGGGCTAAAAGCCAACCAAGAACTCAAACAAGCAACAAAAACGTGACCCAAAGTTGTTGTCAAACGTGCAGCAGGAGCAGCTTGTGTATGTGAGGTGTAACTCTGAATTTTAATGACTGATAGGACTCGTTTTTACGTGTTTTTAGTGTTGTTTTCGAGTCGCATTCATGCATCACATTAGTTTGTTTTAGTTTAATTTAGCATTTTTCTATCATTATTTAGCATATGGCTGATCTCGTGTATTTTGTGGTTGTTTTGTAGGAATTGGACCGAAAAGTGGGATTTTATTTGGCAAAGCAGCGAAGAGATCTCGCTAGGGCGGTCAAAAGTGACCGCCCCAGCGAGCATTTTAATTTGGTCGAGCAGTTGTTGCGCGAGTGTCTTTTGACCGCCCCAGCGAGAATGTTGGTCTAGCCGAGGAGTTTCTGCGTGAACCTCTCGCTAGGGCGGTCCAAAGTGACCGCCCCAGCGAGACCATGGACATAGCCGATGATTTTAATTCGAGAACCACTCGCCCCAGCGGTCAAAAGTAATCGCCCTAGCGAGCTGCGAGATTTGAAAAGATATGTTTCCTTTTTTTTGGACTCTATTCTACACCATAGACCTAATACACGAGAGAGGCGGCGTTTTGGGCGATTTTTCATCACTTTCATCAGATTTTCTTGGAGAAAAGGCGAGGAGCAAAGGAGATTTCGAAGACCTCGAGATTTCCACGCGTGGTGGCCGTCATCCGTCGTCATCTTTAGTATTTTCATTATTCAGTTTTTATTTCTCAGATTGTTGTTGGTTTTTATTATGAATTTTAGTGGCTAAACTCTAGATTTGTTGGGATTTGAGGGGATCCTACCCCGTACTCGTTGTTCAACATTATTGCTCGACGTTTCTATGAGTGATTTGTTTATGCTTTTGTGCTTTCTTATTTCAATTGAAGTCTAGCTAACTTCCTTTGATTATTTCATGTTGTTGATGATTTCGATAGAATAATTGACAATAGGATCGAATAGTATAGACCACGGATTTACAATTTTAGTAGATATACGGAATTGGATACGTGTCGATAGTGATAATTCACCCGGATGAAAGCTAGTGGATTCCATAGAATGTAATGCAATCGTGAACTGTTAAATAATTGAGGATACTTGATTACTGCATGTTTATGATTAGTATTAATATAGCTCGACAGAGTATATTAATTAGTCTAGGGAATTCCGTCGAATGCACGAGTAAAAGTCGAGTATAATTATTTGAACACGAGCGGTAGGTGAACTGATAATTCCCAACAAATTCATTTCTCATTTGATTTTAATCCAATTTAATCATTGATTTCTTGATTGCTTTTTCTTGCACTTTAATTATTTTAGTTATTAAATTCACTTTAGTTTAATCACCAACTCAATCTATCGTTGCTAAAGAAATTTACTTGGAAATAAAGATATTGTAACGCAGTCCTTGTGGAACGATACTCGTATTCACTTACGTTTATTATAACTTGACTATCGTGCACTTGCGATATTTAAATCGAGCTTTTAATTATACAACAAATTTTGGGACTATTCACTGTGCAAGTTTTGCTCGATCAAGTTTTTGGCGCCGTTGCCGGGGACTGTTGATTCACAATTTTTATTTCTCGTTTAAATTCTTTAGTATTATTTATTTTATTGTTATTTGATACTCTCATTGTGTTGCAGATCTCTCTTGCGGTGCATGCGAAGATCACTCGAATTTAAGCTTGAGCCTTTTGACCCCGAGATTGAACGCACAGCTAGACGTCGAAGACAACAACAAAGACTCAAAGAACAGATGGAAAGACACGAGCAAGAACGTGGAGAGGAACAGCGTGAAAATAGACAAGTTGAGATACCACGTCGCATTCCAATGTTGGATTATGCACAGCCGTCTCTTGATGGAGCACGTCCAAGCATCGTAAGACCAGTCATCCGAGCTAATCAGTTTGAGATCAAGCCAGCTATCATCCAGATGATTCAGAACACTGTTCAATTTGGGGGAAGTGCACTTGACGACCCTAATTCTCATATAGCTGACTTTCTTGAAATTTGTGATACTTTTAAGTTTAATGGCGTGTCTGATGATGCTGTTTGTTTGCGCTTATTTCCATTTTCACTGAAAGATAAAGCTAAGTCGTGGTTAAACTGTTTGCCTATAGGGTCTATCACTACATGGGAGGATATGGCAAAGGCATTCCTGATCAAGTACTTTCCTCCGTCGAAGACTATGAAGCTTAGAGCCGACATTACTACGTTTGCTCAATATGAGAACGAGTCACTTTACGAGGCATGGGAGCGCTACAAGGACTTGTTGAGGAGATGTCCACACCATGAGCTACCGCTTGGGTTAGTTGTTCAAACTTTCTACTATGGTCTGATTACTCCTAACCGTACTATGATAGATGCTGCTGCATGTGGTAACTTACTGAGAAAGACGGCTGAGGAAGGATATGAGTTATTGGAGGAGATGGCTGCGAGTAGCTATCATCCTCAGTCTGATAGGCAGAGACGAGGTGCTGGAGTTCATCAAGTTAATGATTTGTCTGCGGTTTCAGCACAGTTAGAGGCTTTGAGTAGAAAGATTGATGGGATGAGCATGAGTGGGTCGGCTATGCGTCTGCAAGAAATTTTCTGTGATAAGTGTGGGGGTGAGCATGACGTGCAGGATTGCCAAGATGGCAATCCATTTTATGTGCCTGAGGGAGCACCGGTGAAACAAGTGGGATTCCAGAACCGTCCTAGAAATGACCCTTATTCGAATACATACAATCCGGGATGGAGGAATCACCCAAACTTTTCGTGGGGAGGCCAAAACAGCCAAAATCGCCAACAAAGAGGTCCACCATATGGGATGCACCAAGGATTCAAACCAGAGCCGCCTCGGGAGGAGAAGTCCAATTTAGAGCAAATGATGACTAAATTTATTTCTGCAACAGAGACGAGATTTCAGAATCAAGATGCATCCATAAAGGGGTTAGAGAATCAAATTGGACAATTGGCAAAGTTGATTTCTAATAGGGAGCAAGGAGCTTTGCCAAGCAACACGGAAACTAACCCAAGAGAGCATGTGAAGGCTGTGGAATTGCGGAGTGGAAAAGCACTCGAGTCTCATGAGGAAAAGACCAAGCATGGCGAGGATGAGGTAGAAACTCGAGGAGGTAAGTCTTCTAACTCTACATCTACACCTATTGCACAAAATAAAATTGTTATCCCTCCACCTTTTCCTGCAGCGATGAAGAAAGCTAAATTAGATGCACAATTTGGTAAATTTCTTGAGGTATTTAAAAAATTGCATATTAACATTCCTTTTGCTGATGCCTTATTGAATATGCCAAGTTATGCAAAATTCTTGAAAGATATCTTAGCAAATAAGCGGAAGCTAGAAGATCATATGACGGTGAATTTGACTGAAAATTGCTCCGCTTTAGTTCAAAACAAGATGCCTCCAAAGCAAAAAGATCCAGGGAGTTTCTCTATACCTTGCATTATTGGTGATATTAATTTTCATAAAGCTCTATGTGATCTTGGTGCGAGTATTAACCTGATGCCTTTTTCTGTGTTTAGAAGACTGGGATTAGGTGAACCCAAGCCAACTAGGATGTCGTTGCAGCTGGCTGACAGATCTGTCAAGTATCCACGTGGGATTATCGAAGATGTTTTGGTGAAAGTGGATAAGTTCATTTTCCCTGCAGATTTCGGGATACTAGACATGGAGGAAGATTTAGAGATGCCTTTAATCCTAGGGAGACCATTTCTGGCTACAGGGAAAGCGCTAATTGATGTGGAAGAGGGGAAGTTGAGACTGAGAGTTGGAGAAGAAGAAATTATTTTTGATGTTTTCAATACTCTCAAGCACACAATGCACAATGATAGTTGCTTTCGTATTGATGTCTTAGATTCTATTGTTTGTGATTTTGTGCAGGATGGATTGAAAGAACCATTGGAGGCCACTCTCACTACTGAAAAGCAGGAGGACGAGCTAGACGAGGAAAAGATGGAGATGGTAGCTCATTTGAATGCCATTCCACCTTGGAGAAAGCAAGTGAGGCTTAGATTAGAGGAATTGGGAGACCGAAAAAATTTAATGCCTCAGAAGTCAAGCCTAGAGGAGCCACCTACTTTGGAGCTCAAACCACTACCTCCACATCTCAAGTACGTATATTTAGGAGAAGATAATAAATTGCCTGTTATTATTTCCTCTTCTTTGACAGATGATATGGAGAGTAAGCTCATGGGAGTCCTTAAGGAGCATAAAGGAGCATTCGCTTGGAAGGTTTCGGACATAAAAGGGATAAGTCCTTCGATCTGCATGCATAAAATTCTGATGGAAGATAAGTACTCACCTCTAGCACAACCACAAAGGAGACTCAATCCAAAGATGCAAGAGGTAGTAAAGGCTGAAACAATTAAACTTCTGGATGCAGGTATTATCTATCCTATCTCTGATAGTGCGTGGGTAAGTCCTGTACAATGTGTGCCTAAAAAGGGTGGGATTACTGTTATTACTAATGAAAAAAATGAGTTGATTCCCACTAGAACTGTTACGGGTTGGCGTGTGTGCATAGATTATAGGAAACTGAATAATGCAACCCGTAAAGATCACTTTCCCTTGCCATTTATCGATCAAATGATTGAACGATTAGCAGGTCATGAATTCTATTGCTTTTTAGATGGATATTCAGGATACAATCAAATCACAATTGCACCAGAGGACCAAGAGAAAACTACTTTCACTTGTCCTTATGGTACTTTTGCGTTTAGGCGTATGCCCTTCGGTTTATGCAATGCACCTGCCACATTTCAAAGATGCATGACCGCTATCTTTCATGACATGACTGAGAATTTCCTTGAAATTTTTATGGATGACTTCTCTATTTTTGGCTCCTCATTTAATGAATGTCTAGAAAATTTGAACTTGGTGTTAGTTAGATGTGAGGAGAGCAATTTAGTGTTGAATTGGGAGAAGTGTCACTTTATGGTTCAAGAGGGGATTGTGTTAGGACACAAGGTATCGGAGAATGGAATTGAGGTCGACAAAGCCAAGGTGGAGGTAATCAAAAACTTACCCCCACCTTCATCAATAAAAGGAGTTAGAAGTTTCCTTGGGCATGCTGGTTTTTATAGGCGCTTCATCAAAGATTTTTCAAAAATTGCTAAACCTTTATCCTCTTTGTTGATGAAAGATGCTGAATTTAATTTTGATTCTACTTGTCTGCAGGCATTCGAGATACTCAAGGAGAGCTTGGTGACAGCACCTGTTCTGACTGTCCCTGATTGGGAGTTACCGTTTGAGGTGATGTGCGATGCGAGTGATACAGCTGTGGGTGCGGTGCTGGGTCAAAGGAAGAACAAGGTATTTCATACCATCTACTATGCAAGTAAGACTTTAAATGATGCTCAATTGAATTACGCTACTACTGAAAAGGAATTGCTTGCTATAGTATTTGCTTTCGACAAATTTCATTCATACCTTGTTCTGTCTAAAGTAACTGTGTATACCGATCATTCTGCCCTGAAATACTTGCTTGCTAAGAAGGATGCGAAACCTAGGTTAATTAGGTGGATTTTATTACTGCAAGAATTTGATCTCGAGATTCGAGATAAAAAGGGTGTGGAAAATGTAGTTGCTGACCACCTATCTAGGCTTGAGCATGTTAGAATTAAGGGCAATGACGATGATATAGATGACTGGTTTCCTGATGAACAATTGCTTGAGGTAAATGCGTGCCCTTGGTATGCCGATTTTGCAAATTTTCTTGTCACCGGCACACCTCCACCTAATTTATTATTTCACCAAAGAAAGAAATTCTTTTCAGACGTGAAATATTATTTTTGGGAGGAACCGTTTTTGTTTAAGATCTGTGCAGATTCCATGATAAGAAGATGTGTGGCGGAGGAGGAAACCAATCAAATTCTGAACCATTGTCATGACCGTGAGGTAGGTGGTCACTTTGGACCCATACGGACGGCGTCTAAGGTACTTGAATGTGGCTTCTATTGGCCAACTCTTTTTAAGGATGCTCGTTTGTATGTTCTCAATTGTGATAGATGCCAACGCACAGGTAATATTTCCAACCGTCATGAGATGCCTTTAAATAACATTATTGAGTGTGAAATATTTGATGTGTGGGGGATTGATTTTATGGGTCCTTTTCCTGCGTCTTTTGCGAAGAAATTTATTTTAGTGGCAGTGGAGTATGTTTCGAAATGGGTGGAGGCGGAGGCTTGTGCCACTAATGATGCACAAGTGGTGTTAAAATTTTTGAAGAAACACATTTTTAATCGATTTGGTGCACCACGTGCAATCATAAGTGATGGTGGCACCCATTTTTGCAACAAAATTTTTGATAAACTGCTGGGCAAATATGGTGTCACCCACAAGGTTTCCACTCCATACCATCCCCAAACTAGTGGACAAGTTGAAGTGTCCAATCGAGAGATTAAGAGGATTCTAGAGAAGACGGTCAATGTGAATAGGAAGGACTGGTCCGTTCGGTTAGATGATGCTTTGTGGGCTTATCGTACTGCTTTTAAAACACCTATAGGCACTACACCATATAGGTTGCTTTTTGGTAAAGCATGTCATCTACCAGTAGAATTAGAGCATAGAGCATATTGGGCGACCAAAGCACTAAACTTTGATTTTGCTCTTGCAGGTGAGAAACGATTGCTGCAGTTGAATCAGTTGGATGAGTTTCGAGGAAAAGCTTATGATCTGGCACTATCTTACAAAGAACGCACCAAACGAGCCCATGATAAACACATCGTACGAAGGGAATTTCAAGTGGGTGAGGCGGTGTTGTTATACAATTCTCGCTTACGCCTCTTTCCGGGCAAGCTAAAGTCAAGGTGGTCAGGACCTTTCATTATAGCCCAGGTGTTCCCATCAGGTGCAGTGGTATTGCATGACGGCAAGGAGGGGACGTTCACTGTGAACGCTCAAAGACTGAAGCATTATATCGGTGGCACATTTGAGCCACAAATTGGAGTCACTCGGCTCCATGACAGTCATTAAGGACAGGGGTGACAAGTCGAGCTCTAGACTGTAAATTGAGAACTCTTCTTCTCCTTTTTTATTCTGTTTCTTTATTCATTAATCGCATCACTTGCATTTAGGTAGTGCATGGCATGGCATTCATTGTTTTAAAATTTTTATTTTATTTTATTTTTTTCGAGAATGTCTCGCTAGGGCGGTCCCTTTTGACCGCCCCAGCGAGAGAATTTTTTTAAAATTGGTTTTCCTGGCGAAAACGCCTCGCTAGGGCGGTAACTTTTAACCGCCCCAGCGAGCGAATTTTTTAAATTTGTTTTACTGGCGAGAACCACTTGCTAGGGCGGTCAAAAGTGACCGCCCCAGCGAGCCCTCATATTTTTCAAATAGTCTGTCACCGAAAACCACTCGCTAGGGCGGACACTTTTGACCGCCCTAGCGAGTCGCGCAGATATAAAAACCTTTCCCTTTCCCCTTTCTTCCCCACTTCGAACCCTACCCCTTTCCTCTCAAATAATCGGCGCCTCCTCCATCTTTTATGCTCAAATCTTCTTATTTTGTGATATTTTCAGGGAAAAGACTCGATCTTGGTTTCTACAATCCACCCGGAAGCACTTAGACTACAATTTCTTCTACTCCGGTCATCTTCCAAGGATTCCGGCGAGCTTCTCCGGCGAACTTCAAAAAATTTTCCGGCGACTTCAGACTCTTTGCACTCCCATCTCGACATGGCACCTAAACGGTCTAAGGTAACTCACGGTGCCTCTAGTTCTCGTTCGACTCCGTCTAATTTTGTTAATGAGAAAGCTCGGGAGCGGTTTGAGCATGCTAAACTACATAGAAAACCAATCCCTGAGCGAGGGTTTACTATATCTGCTCTTCGTTATTTTCCGGACGTCTTAGTAGAGGGACGAGGGTGGAGTAATTTTTTAGCACAACCGAATGCCGCGGTGATTCCGGTTGTGCGTGAATTCTATGCGAATGCTCCGGAGGGGAGTGAGCATAAGGCATCTGTGCGGGGGCGTCGAGTCCCATACGATTCGAGAACTATCAATGCCTTGCTGGGTTTACCGTCGGTGGATGACTCTGAGTTTCAGGCGTGGGTACTTAACCCGGATTATGATTCGATTATACACACACTCTGTTATCCGGGCACCACGTGGAAACAACCGGGGACGTATACGGTTTTTCTTGAAAAATTTTTGAGAGTGGAGGCGGCAATGTGGTATGCGTTTCTATCTAAGAGATTGATGCCGGTCGGGCATACGAGTGATGTCCAGCGTGAGCGGGCGGTTGTTCTGTATGCCATCCAGACTGGGATGGCGATTGATGTGGGCAGACTCATCTTTGGACAGCTCAACATGTGCATAAACAGCAGCAATTTGGCGTTTTATTTTCCGACGATCGTGACTGAGCTATGTGCCCGAGCGGGGGTGATATTTGCTGATGATGATGAGTGGCTACCACCGATGAGAGCCATTGATGACGCTCTCTATCGATCCAAGAGGGAGAAGAGACAGGCAGAGCTGCCCGAGGATGTATTTTTCGAGTATGGGGGAGCAGCTCAACCACCTCTGGCTTTAGGACATGCACCGCCACCTCCGCAGCCACGCCGCCGTGCCATGCGAGATCGCATCAACGAATTGGGCGCTTGGGCCACTTATCAGACTGAGTATCAGGCCGTGAATCAAGCTCATATTCAGAACGTCGAGTACTTGGTACAGGGGATCTCCACGCATCTGGGCATCGACACATCCGGCCGGCCACCTGTACCCGCATACCCGCCACCCTTCCAGTTTCAGTATCATTATCCTATACCCCCAGCTGCTGACGAGGGAGTTGCACCGCCTGAGCATGACGAGGAGGAGGATTTCTGATGAGGGGAGTTTACTGTTTCCCCTTTCTTTTTATTTATTCTGTCGTTGCATTTGCATTCATGAGTTTTTTTTTAGTTTTTAGTGTGTGTTTCGTTTTGTGCATTGAGGACATTGCACAACTCTAGTATGAGGGGGTGGGTAGATTGTTTTGGTTGTTTAGTCAATTGGTTATTGTTTTGATTGTTTAGTTAATTGGTTTAGTTTCGTTGCATTTCTTTTGTTGGGTGTCGTTTATGGTGAGAAGACATCGTTTATGAGCCAATGATGATTTGAATTGATAGTTTACAAAAGTGTTGATTGGGTCACGTCGTGAATGATACTCTTGATTGTTAAAGCATGAATTTTGGTACAAAATTTGAACCTTTTGAGCACACATGTGTGGGGACTAGAACGTTGTAGGAATAATGGTGAAATTTGAAAGTTTTGTGTGGCTAACTTGAAAGGCACCATTTATGAGTTGATTTGGCATGTAAACCCGTGAAAATAAGTCGCTAGTTGGGACCTTGAATGAAAAAATTTGATTTGCCTTGAACTTTACATTTACCTCTTTTCCATTGCACTGAATTACAATGTCATACTCCTAACCAGCTGTGATCCAAAGTATTATATTCTTAGCCTAGGGAGTACATGTGTGAAAATTGTGCAATTAAAAAAAAAACAGAAAAAGAAAGAAAAAAAGAAGGAGATGTAAGGTGAGGGGGAGCCGAAATAAAAGGAATGAAATTCTATTCCTAGGCTAAAAGTTGGAGATGTAAGGAGACGAGGAAAGTCAGACGAAAAGTCTTGACGATTGCACAATGAAAATGATCGGTGTACTCCCAACTTTTAGCCACTTGAGCTTATTTTCCTTCTTTTCGACACCCTTATCTATGCTTAAAAGCTGAATAAAGTTCAATTTGTGGCTAGTGATGAATGGACACGGGGATGCATGCTAGTGAGACTTGTATTGAAGTGTTAATTGAGTGACTCGCATGATTTGATAATTGATCTATTTGAAGTACGAATGACTAGACCCATCATGACACACACACACGTTCAAATTAGTGTCGAAATTTATGTATAGATGAGAATGAGTATTCGGTTGCGATTTGACTTGATTGGTAGTGGGAAAGTAAACTGAGGCATGAACATAAACATTGTTAACTCACCATTGACATTTACTCGTGTTAGTTATTTCTTGTTTGAGTAATGTTGTGGTTGTTGAGTTTGTTTAGTATCTCGTGCTTTAACCTATTTTACTCGAGGGCGAGCAAAAGGTTAGTATGAGGGGGTTGATAGGACTCGTTTTTACGTGTTTTTAGTGTTGTTTTCGAGTCGCATTCATGCATCACATTAGTTTGTTTTAGTTTAATTTAGCATTTTTCTATCATTATTTAGCATATGGCTGATCTCGTGTATTTTGTGGTTGTTTTGTAGGAATTGGACCGAAAAGTGGGATTTTATTTGGCAAAGCAGCGAAGAGATCTCGCTAGGGCGGTCAAAAGTGACCGCCCCAGCGAGCATTTTAATTTGGTCGAGCAGTTGTTGCGCGAGTGTCTCGCTAGGGCGGTCAAAAGTGACCGCCCCAGCGAGAATGTTGGTCTAGCCGAGGAGTTTCTGCGTGAACCTCTCGCTAGGGCGGTCCAAAGTGACCGCCCCAGCGAGACCATGGAAATAGCCGATGATTTTAATTCGAGAACCACTCGCCCCAGCGGTCAAAAGTAATCGCCCTAGCGAGCTGCGAGATTTGAAAAGATATGTTTCCTTTTTTTTGGACTCTATTCTACACCATAGACCTAATACACGAGAGAGGCGGCGTTTTGGGCGATTTTTCATCACTTTCATCAGATTTTCTTGGAGAAAAGGCTGAGGAGCAAAGGGGATTTCGAAGACCTCGAGATTTCCACGCGTGGTGGCCGTCATCCGTCGTCATCTTTAGTATTTTCATTATTCAGTTTTTATTTCTCAGATTGTTGTTGGTTTTTATTATGAATTTTAGTGGCTAAACTCTAGATTTGTTGGGATTTGAGGGGATCCTACCCCGTACTCGTTGTTCAACATTATTGCTCGACGTTTCTATGAGTGATTTGTTTATGCTTTTGTGCTTTCTTATTTCAATTGAAGTCTAGCTAACTTCCTTTGATTATTTCATGTTGTTGATGATTTCGATAGAATAATTGACAATAGGATCGAATAGTATAGACCACGGATTTACAATTTTAGTAGATATACGGAATTGGATACGTGTCGATAGTGATAATTCACCCGGATGAAAGCTAGTGGATTCCATAGAATGTAATGCAATCGTGAACTGTTAAATAATTGAGGATACTTGATTACTGCATGTTTATGATTAGTATTAATATAGCTCGACAGAGTATATTAATTAGTCTAGGGAATTCCGTCGAATGCACGAGTAAAAGTCGAGTATAATTATTTGAACACGAGCGGTAGGTGAACTGATAATTCCCAACAAATTCGTTTCTCATTTGATTTTAATCCAATTTAATCATTGATTTCTTGATTGCTTTTTCTTGCACTTTAATTATTTTAGTTATTAAATTCACTTTAGTTTAATCACCAACTCAATCTATCGTTGCTAAAGAAATTTACTTGGAAATAAAGATATTGTAACGCAGTCCTTGTGGAACGATACTCGTATTCACTTACGTTTATTATAACTTGACTATCGTGCACTTGCGATATTTAAATCGAGCTTTTAATTATACAACAAATTTTGGGACTATTCACTGTGCAAGTTTTGCTCGATCAATGACCAAGGGCTTGATCCGCCACCCAAAGACTCTTACCAACATCCTAAGGCATGGCTTGGACCATGGCTAAGGGCTAAAAGCAAACCATAAACCAAGCAATCACCTAGGACAATCTAAACTTCTACCTAGAACACAAAATTCTGTAGTGTGATGTTTTGACTTATTTTACTGTCTTGGGTCGATCCATTGGCCATTTGATGGACCATGGGTCAATCTAGACATGATGTAGTATGGTATGAACCATGACTAAAGGCTACAACCCGAACACATACCACACAACATGCCAACACCGAAGCTCACTCTTACAGGTTTCAGAATCTTCAAAATCGAGGGACACTTGCCATATTAATGTAAAAATTTGATGAATCTGTGAACCAACCTTGAAAGGATGATTTGGTCACGTCCTAGACATGTTAAGGCAGTGTTCTATACGTGGCTACAGCCCCTAGGACAGCCAGGGTTTGAACACTAATAAACAACTCAATGACAAAGAAAATCGTGAACCACATCTGTAGTTGGTAGAAAAAGTTTGCTGTCATGCCTTTGTTTAAAATGTTTGAACTTAACCAATGAACCCACAACTCCCTAACACATGGTAAAACATTCCTAGGAGAAGCCTCGAGTGCCTGGAAAATGAGCCAACCCCTTGTAAGCAAGAAAGATCAGCAAACCGTGAAGTGGAAAACAAAGGAGCCGAAAAAATTTCTGTACAGCTTATTGCTTGGAATGTTGCTGTCCATTTCAATTTATTGCTTGAATCATGCATATATAATGGTTTTAAAATATCTATAGGACTTGATTGAAGAGAAAAGAAACAACATATACATGCCTGGAATTTTTTTGACACAAAACAAATCAATACGACGAAGACGAACGGCGGAGTCGGAATGGAAATTCTTTCTTGTTTTCTGCTGATTTTCACGATTACAGCTGCTGTTCTCTTCTGATATATTTCGAAATTAGGGATGAAGGGCTGCTAGGTAATGAGGATGAAGGTTACAAGGGTTTAAAGGAGTCTTGAAGTGCATTTAGTTGAGAGTTACAAGTGCAAGAGTTGAATGGGTTTGAATTCTTTCCTTCACTCCTTATTGCCGATTCCTTTGCTCTTAATCTTGCTGCTACTCACGATTTCAATAGCTTACTACCTGATGTATTTCGAAAATGACGGTGTGGGTTTACTAGGCAATGAAGAGGAGTGTTATTGGAGGTGTTAAAGTAGCCATAATATGCATTAAGGTGGGAGGTTACAACTCAAGGAGTTGAATAGCATTTGAATTGTTTCTTCTTATCCTATTTGCCTTTGGTTTATTCTCCATTCTTTGTTGTAGCTTCTCGTTAGTTTGCTTGGTTAATTAGTTGAGGAAAAGTTATGTGAATTATAGTATTTGAATGTACTAATAACTAGCGAATTGAAGGTGGAGAATTATATTTTTCTTTAAAGACTAATGAGCTGATTTGAATGAGGTTTACTACAATTTTTAATTGTCTTAATAAAATATTATTACTACATCTTGCACGGTATATTAGTGTTTTAAATCTTGCATTTTAAATTCTTAAGGTTTAATACCCTCATTATATATTTTTTAATGAATGACAAATTACTTTAGAATAGAATATTGCATGGTAAGCTTAACTTAAAATTTAAGAATTTAAATGTATGTTTAATTTCTTGAATATATTATACTTAGATTAATTTATCCCCACTTGTTTACATATTTTAAATTAAGCTTTAATTAAATATTGAATCTAAAAGAATTTATTTACCAACTTAGCTCTAATTAATTAAATAAATTCTAAAACATTTTATTTCTTTAAATTAAATTATTACTTGCCTTAAATTAAATTTAGGAATATTTTTTTATGATTAATCTTATCTCAAATCTCCAAAATCCGGTCCGACCTCGCGTATTTATCCTAAAAAGATAAAACTAAACATCTACTTTTAAAATAATCAAAACACTTCATATATATGTAAAATATTCATTTTTAATTTAAATAATAGAAATTATGCATGGCTTATACGTAATCAGATTTCCGGGTTCTACATAGCTCCTCCGGAAATATATCATAAAACTCTTGCAAAAGCGAAACAACAATGCTCGGAAGGGACCCGGCTATATCACTTGTGTTAAGGAGGATCTCCTTGTAAAGAATCAACACAAGTGGTTCATGAGTGTGAAACATATTTTTCAACTCACTCTTTTGGGCCATATATGTTTTTTTCTTTGCCTCTTTCCTCTCATTTTCTTTCCCCTCATTTTATTTCCTCTCTTTTTTTCTTTTGTATGGCTATCTCGCTTTTGTTATCATTTTTTTTCAGCCATCTCATTTTTATTTTCAAAGGCCATCTCACTTTTAGTTCACTCTTTTTTCGGTCTCATCTCTCTTCTTTTTTTGCAATTGGTCCTCCAACACTTGCTTTGGGGACAAAGGAAGTAAAACAATATGCTCTTTTTTGAGAACAAAAGAATACCTAATTTATTCACCATCACCTCCGCACAATCGAAAAAGAAACCAACACTTGTTTGTTCCCAATCGAAAAAGAAACAAACACTTATTTGTTCACTTTCACCTCCGCACAATCATTCAACCATTGAAGCTTATATAGTTGAGGATGCTTTAATGTAGGAAAATCAAATTTCTCCACCATCTCAACACTAGCCACATTAGTACAACTTCATCCATCTATTATAAGGTTGCAAACCTTTCTATTCACAAAACATCTAGTATGGAACAAGTTTTCCCTTTGGTTAGTCTTCTCCTTCTTGACTTGGGCACTCATGATCCGCCTAGTCACTAGGGCCTCACCTACAACTGCCTCATATTCCTCATCAGGATCCTCTAACACAGGCATCTCATCATCATAACCCTCATCATCACCCTCACTTTGAGACTCATACTCATCATAGCCATTCAAGATCACCACCCCTTATTAGGACTTTGACTAGCAATATGACCCACCCCTTGTTAGAGTAGGTGCCCGTCAAGCCACGTGTTGGCCGAGTGTTCACAATGAAACTCTATGTATAAGCAATCTTTATTTTAATAATATTTGAAATTATTGTTTTGGCAAATCTTTATCTGTATACCCATGCTAGTTGCATAGATAAAGCCCTTGAATATACAAATAGTAGAAACAATATGAGATGCTCATATGATGAGTATCAGGAAACTCATATTTGGAATACTGTATATTCTAAACAGTTCCTAGTCGATTCAGCCGCCGCTAAGAAGGATATAGGCTGCTAGAGTTCGAGACTAGTATCTGCTGATGTGAGTACCATGTTTCATTGGTAGGGGACATTGTGATGTCCGAGCATGCAGATAGGTGCTCCTGGTAGAGTGTACTGAACAACCCTCCATAAAGGACTTTCCAAGTGGTTCTCACTTATCGAGTGGAAATGTCCTAGTTTATAGTTATGCACCATTAGTCCTTATGACCCGGGACAACTGAGACTCTATGTGCTAGAATTACACTTTGACTTGTTTACCGACTCTCATGGGATTATCAGGTGGCAAGGTTGGGTGTTCTGTCGAAACATATAGGAGTCGATGCATTGTAGTCGGGGATTCACCGCTTACCTTCGGGTATGGATATCCTATGTGTTATCATGTGTATGTAGGTTGAAATCTCTGATCAGAGTATGGTGGTAATTATGAAAGGGGTTGCATAGATTACACCATCGATGCAACTACGACATGACACATAATATCGATTCATTGACAACTCTCGATAAACCAATGGTTGTCGAATCGGTCGGGATATATGAGTTGAAGGGACCGTACTGTACGCTAACCATAATTGAATGGTTCTTGCAGGTACTATCATTTGATACCTATGGAATCATGTAAGCGATGCTGCTAGGCGTTTAACATGATTGGTTGGGTACTATCAGACTTGAGTTCTGACGTTCTTGTTATCAAGGAGTTGATAAGTAAGAATGGAGCAATTGGGGTATGCTCATATAAGGACATGTTTAGTCCGAATCAAATGGAGATGTGAACCCACGGCTAGTTGTATCAATGAACCATTGAGGGCCACACAAGTACTAGCTTTCTAGATCCCGTTGAGAAGTAAAAATAGTTCAATGTGTTGAACGGCTTATAAAGGAGTTTATAAGCATAAGGAAAAATTAGAAGTATGACTTCTAAAAAGGAGAAATTAGTTCAATGTGTTGAACGGCTTATAAATGAGTTTATAAGCGTAAAGAAAAATAGAAGTATGACTTCTATGAGAGAAATGTAGATTTTAATTTATGGAAGTATTCCTAAATTAAAAGTTGGCCAAGTGAATAATGTATTTGAAAATTGTGATTTTCATAAACATTATTATGGACTAAATTATATTAATTCAAGTGTTGAATTAATTAAACACTAGTAGACCTAGTAGAGTCCAAATAATTAAATTAATTCAAGTGTTGAATTAATTAAATTATATTGAGTCTTGTAGAGCTCAATTCAAATAAATTATTTAACTAGTGGACTTGAGTAAATTCAAGTAATGTTTAATTAGTCTCAAATATGTTTGAGATAATCAAATTTAGTCCATGGTTTTTAATTGTTAAAAACACCATATAATATTGCATGCATGGGAGGGGAAGACTTGGAGACAACTTTTTCTAATATCAAGGCTTGGCATGCTACTTTTGCTTTTAGCTTTTTGCAAGTCCAAGACAAGTCTCCCTTCCCCCCATTGAACAATACCTTGGCCGAAACTTGCACATGTTTTTTTCTCTCCAAGTTTTTCCTCTCTTTTCTTCTTCAAGTGTTGAGGAAGAAATATAATTCTCATTGAAAAATCCTCTTAGTTTTCTAGTGCAAATTAAGAGGGGATCTATCTAGTTGGTGGTGGGCTTAATAGTTGAGCCAGGAGTGCTCAAAGAAAGCTTGAAGATAGTTTCTACCATTGAAGAGCTAAGGTTTTTTACACCTTAGTTGGAGCCATACATCAATCCTTGTGATTGATAGGTAAAATTCTAAACACACTATGAATGTCATTTTTGTGTTTTATTTTATTTGCTACACACAAAATCAAGGTTGCCGAAATTTCTTATAAATATTCGATTTTTAAACTTCCGTTGCACTTCCGGTCACCGTAACCGATCCCCTTTCAAGTGGTATCCGAGCTATGGTTACGATTTTGTGTAGCATTTACAAGATATTATATTGAGATTGATTTCTAACCGCATGAGAATGAAATTTGCAACAAAAATCAAGGCATGACAAAGGGGTATTTCTGGCAGCTCAGGCTACCCGAGGAGCTGCCATGTTCGGAATCCGGCGACGCGATGACGACTAGGTTTTCCAAAAAGTGTTTTGGATTATCAAAGTGTCATGGGCCTTGAGTTGTTGGGCCATTGGATGGCTAACATATTTGTGAATTTTAAATGGGCCAAAATGTTTTTGGGTGAAAAATAAGTTTTTGGGCTCTTAAGTTTAAAATTACAAAAGTTGCAAATATTTTCTCATGAAATAAATATTATAAGTTGGACTTTAAATATTTATAGTAAATTGTGATTTACAAGAAATTCGGTTATAAATAAATTAATTTGAAAGTAGACAAAGGTGTTTGTATACTTTGTTAATTTATTTTATAATCGTGGCGGTTAGTGATTGGATCAAGATATATAATATTGGATCAATTAATTATTGTGATAATTAATTGATGGTGTATGATATGTGATATTATGCATGAAGGATAATCAAAAGCCCAAGCCCAATTTGCTAGGTGTATGCTAGGATATTTTGTGTTGAATGATTGTAATAATTATCAATTTATAAAGTGGGCTTGGTTTAAGGCCCGTTCCCACCCCTCATGAGATGTATCCCTATTTGCCATGGATATTTATTTGTAAATATTAGTATAGTAAATGATCAAGATTGGAAGATGGTGGCCATGATGATTATGAAGATCGAAGACATGTAAATATTGGAAGCTAATGTAATAGTTGCATTTGCATCCCATGCATTTCCCTAGGATTGGACCTTGGCCCGTGTTTAGCTCACACGGGCCATTAGTATTGGGGCGATTGATCATCCTTGTTTTGTTTACTGTTTATAATATATGCATGATATGTTATAAATAATGAGCATGTGCGTTATTATTATGATAATAACAAAGTTGCATGAATCCGGCAAACATACGATCAAACATGGCGAGCTTTCAAATAAAATTAATGATGAGACCTTTCAAAATTAAAAACCCGCATTTTAAATAAGATTCAGAATTAATATCAAGCCCGAAAAGGGGAATTATAAATTTGTTTATAATTTCCATGTCTTCCATCGACAATGGGTGCATGATGAACGCTACCCGTACTCGGGGCTCGGCTCATATTATTTGGGGGGCTCTGTGTGCCGGAAAGCTGTGACATCCATTGACATGGTGATGTGAACTACGTGGAACTCCCATGATTTCGGATCATATTATTGAGGGAACTCATGGCGACCGTCCATTAAGGTTCAACATCGATGAGTAAGGCTTGACACGTAAAGATGAACGACGTCATATTATATTGGGTACTAATCAAGCGTGAGACAAAAGTTTACGTAGAGGGTTGCATTGTAAGGCCCGAGATATTAGTACAGTAATTGGAGATTAATCTGAAATGATTGATTCATCAATTGAAATGATTATAGACAGAACGGATGAGCTGGAGAAAAGTAATGCCCAAGATTTTAAGTTGATAAAATGAGATTTTGAAAGAGGGCATGCGAAGCAAGACCGCACCTGCAGTCGAAGAAGGACCGCACCCGCGGTCAATATTAAAGAAATTGGGAAGAGGAGGCCGAAGCCTCACCGCGCGGTGTTAGCAGGCACCGCACCCTCGGTGCAGTACCGCACCCGCGGTCTTGACATGTACCGCACCCGCGGTCGTGAAATTTCAGAATGGACAAGATTGTCGAAGCATGAGCGCACCCGCGGTCTTACACCTACCGCACCCGCGGTGCGACGTGTTGTGCAAAAATGAGGACACCTCATGATATGCATGCACTGATATATATAGTGCTGTAATTCCTTCGAAAACAATTCAAAATTGAAGAAAAGGTCTGAGGAAGAAGAAAGAAAATCCTTACGCCTTTTTCGAGAAATCCGTCTGTCTGATTTCGAATCCGACTTCGGTATAGAGTTCCTAGCAACGTAGGCTACAACTGGACGTAAGTTTTGCTACGTTTTGACATGCTTTGAAATTATGATATTGTCAAAATTGAATGGAACTCATATATGTTGTTCTTGACATAGTAGACATCATAGAATCGAAGTCAGATTAAGAAACGGACTGATTGTGGAATTGTTATGATTTTCGGAGTAGTTTTGGAGTCGACTTGATATCAGAATGTAATTATCATCGACTATGAGATATTGGAAGTGATATCTGATTGATATGATATGACTGGATATATTGAGATTATGACATTATGTTATTGAAACAAAATTTGATTGAATTCTGTTTATATCCAGTATTGATTTGAACGGGTATTGATAGAATACTCCCTAGTATGGTCATTGCCAGATTGATATTGACAGGTTTTGAGTTCGAGACTTCGACAGAGTCAGAGTATCAGAAAGAAAGGTATAAATTAATGTTGAGTTGGGAGTGCACAACTCGAGTGAGGTTTGACTCGAGTCTCCCTAAATCACATACTTTCATTTATTGCATTGATATTTGCAATTGATGAGACTTATGATTGTAGTCTATTGATTTATAGCCACTGCATGTAATGAGTGCTGATTCGCTAGTCATCGATTGATTTGCTTAGATACTGAATGCATGTATTGATTACTGAGTCGTTGAGTCATAGGCTGATTCGCCTAGTCACTGGCTGATTTGTCTGGTTATTGACTGATTCGTCTAAACTTAAGCTGATTCGCTTAATCTGTAGTGACCCGTTCCAGAATCACCTACTAATCAAGAATTAAGCATGCAATTAACTTAATTAATTACAATCAGAGATAATTGCGGAAAATGGTCAACAAACGATAGTTATACAACCCAAATGATATCCCGAACAACTCAGAATAAAAAATATGCGGTACAACCATATCGAATCAAATAGTACTGAAGAACTAAACCAACCGGCTACTCAACGTCCTCATCGTCCTCCTCCTGAGCCATCCAACCTGAGGCCTGCCCCGTGGGAATGGGGTGTCCAAGATAAACAAAACCGAGGACGTGAGTGATAAGAACGCCCAGTACAAAAGCATGAGTATACAAGTCTATATGAAATGCACATGCTATGATATGATACCAGGGTAGTCAAGAAACAGGAGTCACAAAATATCTCAATATGCTCAGTCTAGAGGCGCCAAGTGGATAGTGCCGCGCGGTACTCCTCTGGGTCACTACATCCACTACAAGATCAGACGTGGACCTAAAATGTCCCGGATCACCGAAGCCCTCCGGACCCGTCGGCCACTGTGTACTCTCGGTGTCCATGCGTCCACAAGACAGGGCTGAGCGGCCCCACAAGATATAGCTTATCTCGAAAGAGATACAGCTCAACAATAAAGGCTATCTCGAAAGAGATACGGCTCAAGATGAAATGTAACATGCAGTAATAAACGTGACATAATAGCATGCATCATATGACATATATCAATGCAGCAAACAATCATGCAACACATATAAGAATGTATACTCGACCAGGATATCTCGGATAGTACTTTCGTACCTCAAACCAGCAGATCCTAACAATCAGCCCTAGAAACAAGCCTGCGTCCGTAGCCCACTGATGCCGCTAGCTCCCAACTAGAGCACAGCTCCGCTACAAAACCAGTAGCTCCCCGCTAGTGCCTGAACCTCGGGAAAAGACTAGAAACCAATCAGAAACGACTAAAACGCTCTGGAACACTCGGAATTGGCGAGTAGAAAGTGAAGCCTCGCGCCTCTATTTATAGTCAACGTTCGGAAGATCCGAACCACTTCGGAAGATCCGATCCGGTACACTTTGGACGATCCGAACCCTGCATGTCTTCCACGAGTCCAGCCACCTGTCTCGGACGATCCGAACCCTGATCGGACGATCCGAACCCTGATCGGACGATCCGAACCCTGATCGGATGATCCGAATCCTGCATGTCTTCCACGGTTCCAGCCACCTGTCTCGGACGATCCGCATCCTGATCGGACGATCCGAACCCTGTTCGGTCCTTCCGATCCCACCGAAATATAATTAATCCAATAATTAACTCAAATTAGGCATCGGGATACTACATTCTCCCCCCCTAAAAAGAATTTCGTCCGCGAAATCGTGTCTGAAGAATGACAATTCTGAACAACAATACATTCAACTTAAGAATGAATTACACTCAAAAGTACAACTGAAATTACAATCATAACTGAAAATACTACAACTAGAACAACTCTGTATGCTCTGACCGCATACGACTCTCTAGTTCCCAAGTGGCTTCTTCAGTGCCTCGGCGCTGCCACTGCACTAAGACAAGAGGAATGATCTTATTCCGCAACACCTTGTCTTTGCGATCTAGAATCCGAACTGGTCGTTCCACGTAAGACAAATCCGAATCAAGTTGAACTTCAGAGGGATGTAAGATGTGAGACTCATCTGCTACATATCGTCTCAACAAAGATACGTGGAACACATCATGAATACTTGATAGGTACGACGGCAATGCAAGTCTGTAAGCCAAATCTCCCACGCTTTCCAATATTTCAAATGGACCAATAAATCTCGGAGACAGCTTACCCTTGAGACCAAATCTCAAAATCCTGCGAAAAGGCGAAACTCGGAGAAACACTTTCTCACCTGGCTGAAATTGAAGAGGTCGACGCTTGGTGTTCGCATAACTAGCCTGTCGATCCTGAGCAATCTTAATCCGTTTCTTGATTACTGCAACCTTATCAATAGCCTGCTGGACTAACTCCGGTCCCTCAACATGTCGTTCCCCAATTTCGTCCCAGAATAATGGAGTACGACAACGTCGCCCATACAACGCCTCAAATGGTGCCATACCAATACTACGATGATAGCTGTTGTTGTACGCGAACTCAATCAAAGGCAAATGATCCTGCCAAGCGGTTCCGAAATCCATAACACAAGCTCGCAACATATCCTCAAGTGTACGGATAGTCCTCTCTGTCTGACCGTCGGTCTCTGGATGATAAGCCGTACTCAAACTTAGTGAAGTACCCAATGCTGACTGGAAACTACCCCAAAATCGTGAGGTAAAACGAGGATCTCTGTCACTAACAATACTGACTGGCACTCCATGCAAACGTAAAATCTCTTGAATATACAATCGAGCCATACGATCGAAAGTGAAATCACGGTTATATGGCAGAAAATGAGCAGACTTGGTGAGTCGATCCACCACTACCCAAATAGCATCACTGTTCCTCGAAGACAAAGGCAAGTGAGTAATGAAGTCCATCGCGATATGCTCCCACTTCCATTCAGGAATAGGTAAGTTCAACAATAATCCTCCCGGTCGACGGTGCTCTGCCTTAGCCTGCTGACAAACTAGACACTTGGAGACAAACTGATAAATGCTGCGCTTCATCCCTTTCCACCAAAATCGTGTCCTCAAATCTTTATACATCTTGTTGCTTCCCGGATGAACACTCAACTTGCTTCGATGAGCCTGAGACAAGATCTCTTCCCTCAAAGTATCATCCTCTGGTACTACAACCCGATTAGACAAACACAGAAGACCATTAGACTGATAATGGAAATTACTATCTCCACCAACCAACCGAGCTAATCTCTGAGTCTTGAGATCAGACATCTGAGCATCTCGAATCCGAGTGAACAAAGTTGGCTCAGATAAAATGGTAGCAACACGAATGCTCTCCATACCTTTCCGATGCTTGAACTTAAACCCCAACGAACAACAATCCTGGACAGTACTAGACATAGCACTGGTCTGAAGTGCAGAGGCTCTCGCCTTGAGACTAAGAGCATCGGCTGTGAGATTCGCAGAACCTGGATGGTACTTGATCACACAATCATAATCTTTAAGTAGATCCATCCAACGACGTTGTCTCATGTTCAACTCAGCCTGAGTGAACAGATACTTCAGACTCTTATGATCAGTAAAGATTTCAAACTGAATCACCGTACAAATAATGACGCCAGATCTTTAGCGCAAACACAATAGCAGCTAATTCTAGATCATGAATAGGGTACTTCTCCTCGTGAGATTTTAACTGTCTGGAAGCATAAGCGATCACATGACCATTCTGCGTCAATACACACCCTAAGCCTTGAAAAGAGGCATCGGTGTAAACACTGAAACCATCAGATCCTGACGGTAACGCCAAAACAGGTGCAGAAGTCAGAAGTCGACGAAGCTCTCTGAAACTATCTTTGCACTCAGATGACCACTCAAATGGAACATCTTTCCGAGTAAGTTGCGTCAATGGTCTAGCTACCTGAGAGAAATTCACGATGAAGCGACGATAATACCCTGCCTAGACCTAGAAAACTACGGATCTCGGCCACTGTCGTCGGACGTGACCAATTCAGCACTGCTTCAATCTTGCTAGGATCCACAGAAACTCCTTCCTTGGAAATCACATGTCCAAGGAATACTACACGATTAATCCAGAACTCGCACTTACTCAGCTTAGCATACAATTGCTTCTCGCGAAGAATCTGCAACACCATCCTCAAGTGATGGATATGCTCTTCCACACTGTGAGAATAAATCAAGATATCGTCGATGAAAACCACAACAAACTGATCTAAAAAAATCCCGAAAGACTCGGTTCATCAGATCCATGAACACCGCTGGCGCATTTGTCAATCCGAATGGCATAACTAGAAACTCGTAATGCCCATATCGAGTACGAAATGCAGTCTTGGAAATATCATCATCTCTAACTCTCATCTGATGATAACCCGATCGCAAGTCAATCTTGGAGTAAATAGAGGTACCCTGAAGCTGATCGAACAAGTCATCAATACGAGGTAATGGATACTTGTTTTTGATCGTCACACGATTCAGCTGGCGATAATCAATACACAATCACATCGATCCATCCTTTTTCTTGACAAACAAGACTGGAGCTCCCCAAGGTGAAACACTCGGGCGAATATAACCTTTATCCAGAAGATCCTGCAATTGTTGCTTCAGTTCCCTCATCTCTGACGGAGCCAGACGATACGGGGCACGAGAAATCGGTGTAGTCCCTGGCATTAACTCGATGCCAAATTCCACCTCTCTAATCGGAGGAAAACCAGGAATCTCATCTGGGAAAACATCAGGAAACTCACAAACCACTGGAATATCATCTATACCAACACTACCTGTGGACGAATCAACCGCATAGATGAGGTAGCCTTCCCCGCCCGACTCTAAAGCACGACAGGCTTTCAGAGCAGATACCACTGGCATCGGAGGTCGCGCTCCCTCACCATAGAAAAACCAACTAGAGCTCTCAGTCGTACGAAACTGAACAAGCTTCTGGTAACAATCCACAGTAGCTCGGTGGGTAGTCAATAGGTCTATACCCAAAATACAATCAAAATCTTCCAACTCTAGGATCATAAGATTCGCAGTCAACTCGTTACCCTCAAAATCTAAAGGACAACCCATCACTAGACGTTTTGCTAACACCGAATGACCCATCGGAGTAGAAACGGAAAGAATGACGTCTAGAGAAACATACGGTAACTTATGATGCTTAACAAATCGTGCAGAAAATGAATGAATGTGATGCTCCGGTATCAATAAGAACAAAAGCAGGAATACCGCATAAACAAAAAGTACCTGCTATGACTCTCCCTGTCTCATCTGCAGCCTGATCCTGGTTCAGCGCAAATACCTGACCTTGGGCACGAGGTCGAAGGTTTGAACTACCCATTGCCTGACCCTGCATCCTCTGCTGAACAGTCGTCTGAGATCCGGAACCAGATCCTGCTCCACCTCGCAACTGAGGACAATTCTTCTTAAGATGACCCATCTCTCCGCACTGAAAACAAGCTCCCGCGGCTGATCGGCACTGCTCCGATGGATGGTTCTTCCCACAATGCACACAAGAAACCTTCTTCTTACCAAAGCGAAAAACACCGCTAGACCAAGATCCAGATCCAGAAGAAGAAGAACCTGACTTCTTGAAAGACTGAGATCGAGGGCTCAAAGTATTCGAAGGTCTAGAAGAAAGAATAGACCTACCACGCTGGAGACTGATCTCTGCCTGGCGACACCGGTTCACTAACCCATCATAAGAAGTAGGATTATCGCAAACAGTGACTCGATCAAAGATCTCCTGGTTAAGACCCTGAAGGAAATGGTCATACTTGGCCTCAGAACTGCCACTAATATGAGGAGCAAAGGGTAACAACTCGAAGAACTTCTGCTGATATTCATCAACAGACATACTACCCTGCTTAAGATTCAGAAGTTCAATCGTCTTTGCCTGGCGAAGGGCTGGAGGAAAATATAGCTGCATGAAAGCTGCACGGAAATCGACCCAAGTCACCCTACCCTGAGCCTGGACTATCGGCGCAGAAGTCGATCGCCACCCCTTGCACGCACGGCCCTCGAGAAGAAAACTAAGGGTCTCCATCTGCTGCTCTTCGGTGCACTGGAATGCACAGAAACAACTCTCCATGCGCTCTAACCAATCCTCAGCATCATCGGGAGTCTCACCACCGACTAAAGGCTTAGGCCCCATCTGAATGAAACGGTGCATCTCAAAACGCCTAGGGCCATCACGACGATGACGATGTTCACGATGACGCCTACGATCGTCCTGGTCACCCCAACGACCTACACTCCCCTGACTACTCTCATCACCAAAGTGGTCAGCCATCGCTACAAGATAGAATGGGGAAAATGGTAAAATGGTCAACGAAAATCCCAAAACAGAATCTATATCCCAAAATCATATGCATGCTCTGATACCATAAATGTAGTGACCCGTTCCAGAATCACCTACTAATCAAGAATTAAGCATGCAATTAACTTAATTAATTACAATCAGAGATAATTGCGGAAAATGGTCAACAAACGATAGTTATACAACCCAAATGATATCCAGAACAACTCAGAATAAAAAATATGCGGTACAACCATATCGAATCAAATAGTACTGAAGAACTAAACCAACCGGCTACTCAACGTCCTCATCGTCCTCCTCCTGAGCCATCCAACCTGAGGCCTGCCCCGTGGGAATGGGGTGTCCAAGATAAACAAAACCGAGGACGTGAGCGATAAGAATGCCCAGTACAAAAGCATGAGTATACAAGCCTATATGAAATGCACATGCTATGATATGATACCAGGGTAGTCAAGAAACAGGAGTCACAAAAGATCTCAATATGCTCAGTCTAGAGGCGCCAAGTGGATAGTGCCGCGCGGTACTCCTCTGGGTCACTACATCCACTACAAGATCAGACGTGGACCTAAAATGTCCCAGATCACCGAAGCCCTCCGGACCCGTCGGCCACTGTGTACTCTCGGTGTCCATGCGTCCACAAGACAGGGCTGAGCGGCCCCACAAGATATAGCTTATCTCGAAAGAGATACAACTCAACAATAAAGGCTATCTCGAAAGAGATACGGCTCAAGATGAAATGTAACATGCAGTAATAAACGTGACATAATAGCATGCATCATATGACATATATCAATGCAGCAAACAATCATGCAACACATATAAGAATGTATACTCGACCAGGATATCTCGGATAGTACTTTCGTACCTCAAACCAGCAGATCCTAACAATCAGCCCTAGAAACAAGCCTGCGTCCGTAGCCCACTGATGCCGCTAGCTCCCAACTAGAGCACAGCTCCGCTACAAAACCAGTAGCTCCCCGCTAGTGCCTGAACCTCGGGAAAAGACTAGAAACCAATCAGAAACGACTAAAACGCTCTGGAACACACGGAATTGGCGAGTAGAAAGTGAAGCCTCGCGCCTCTATTTATAGTCAACGTTCGGAAGATCCGAACCACTTCGGAAGATCCGATCCGGTACACTTCGGACGATCCGAACCCTGCATGTCTTCCACGAGTCCAGCCACCTGTCTCGGACGATCCGAACCCTGATCGGACGATCCGAATCCTGATCGGACGATCCGAACCCTGATCGGATGATCCGAATCCTGCATGTCTTCCACGGTTCCAGCCACCTGTCTCGGACGATCCGAATCCTGATCGGACGATCCGAACCCTGATCGGACGATCCGAACCCTGTTCGGTCCTTCCGATCCCACCGAAATATAATTAATCCAATAATTAACTCAAATTAGGCATCGGGATACTACATAATCACAGGCTGAGGTGTCTGATTATCGGCTGATTCGCCTAATTACCGGCTGGTTCGTCGGGTTATTGACTGATTCGTCAATTCTGCGGCTGATTCACCCAGACACTGATATATGAATTATATCGATGCCGTTTAGGGTTTGATTCATTCCTATCGACTGAGATTCGATATAATTACCTATATCCAGACATCGGGATCCCTAGGTTAGAGTTGAGTCGAGTCTGAGACGACGCGTCGGTTGAGTTGAGTCTGATACGACATGTTGATTTACATTGTTTATATCATTCATGTTTATTGAATGCTTGGTATTGATTTATGTTTCTGATTTGAGACATGTTATGAATAATTATTATATGCTTTCGTATATGATTTTATATGATTGCATGTATACATTGTTTATACTGGGATATTTATATCTCACCGGAGTTATCCGGCTGTTGTCTTGTTTTGTATGTGTGCATGACAACAGGTGGGGCTGGATCAGGATCAAGAAGAGGATGAGAGAGGATTAGATAGCGTGGAGATCCGGGCTTCGAAGCAACATAGGATTCAGTACTGATATGTAGTTGAACCTAGTTGAATTCTTGTAGATAACACAAGATTTGTATGTTCATGTTTAATATGTAATTTTAGTAAATTACATTACGTTTCCGCTTTGTATTTTTAAAACAAAAAAAAAATTAGACCCTGTTTTATAATTGATTAATTAGTCCCCAATGATGATTAAGAATATGATTAGCGTCCGGGTCCCCACAACAGGTGGTATCAGAGCGATATATCTTTGAGATTGAGATAGAAGAGGCTAGTGAGCGGGGTAGATTGAGTTTTCTTTCATTGCTTGTGATTTCTAGCATGATTTACTGCTGTATATAATAAATGTTACTTGATTTATCTGATTTGATTTAGTAATATGTATTATTGAGAACGACTCAGCACCGATTCTCGATCAGCAGTAAGATGATCGGAGGAGGAAAGACTGAATTGAAACATGTTTGTAGAATTGAGTTACTAATCCTTGTGATATTCAGATATGCCTCCGAGAAGAGTACCAGAACAGGGCAGTACATCAAATCCTCCAATGGATGTAACACCGACTCCAATGGAAACCTTACTGAAGAGGTTTCAGTCATTCAAACCACCCACTCTGAAAGGTAGTGAGACATCAGTCGAGTGTGAGAGTTGGTTAGGTAGCATTGAGTTGCTGTTTGATTCACTGGAGTACAGTGATGAGCGCCGGATTAAATTGATTGGGCACCAGTTGCTTGATGTTGCACAAAGCTGGTGGGTAACAATGAAGAGGGCCTTGGAGCAGCGAGGTACGATTATTACTTGGGATGTATTTAAAACTGAGTTTTATCAGAGATTTTTCCCAATATCGTACAGAAAAGACAAAGGGGCGGAGTTTGCCAATTTGAGACAGGGTCAACTGAACATTGAAGAATATGTGATCAAATTCTCTACCTTGTTGAAGTTTGCTCCACTTGTGGCTGGAAATGACGAAGCCGTTACCGATCAGTTCATCCATGGCTTGAATCCCAATATTTTTACATTGGTGAACATAGGACGACCGAATAACTTTGCTGATGCCATGAATAGAGCAAAGGGCGCTGAAGCGGGCCTGATAAGGCAGAGAGGAGCTGAATTTGTTCCACTAGTGTTGAGACCACCGCAACCACCTCCCCGATTCGAGAGTGGCAGTAGCAATGGTGGAAGGAAAGATTTTCTGAAGGCTAGAGGAAAGCAGTTTAAGAAGCCTGGTGGCAGTTCTTCTAGCTCCAGTGGTTCTCAGCAGAGTTATACTGGCGTTTACTGCGGAAATTGTGGCGGAAGACATTCCACTGAGCAATGCCAAGGAGTACTTGGTAGCTGCCACTTCTGCAAGCAACAGGGACATTTTGCCAGAGTATGTCCACAGAGGGGTTCCCAAAGATCCCAGGGAGCTGAACAATCTGGACCAGCGGCACAGTGGGGTAGACGATCAGCTGCCGTTCCTTCATTTCAGCCAGCACCATCTCAGTCACAGCAGAGGCCAGGAGGAAGCCAGACAGTTGGCCAGCCTCCTAGACAGCAGGCCAAAGTATTTGCTTTGACCGAGGAACATGCTCAGGAAGCACCAGATGATGATGTTGCAGGTAACTGATTTGTTTGATTATCCTGCATATGTATTGAGGGGTACCGGTGCTTCATATACTTTTATTTCTGAAAGATTTGCATTGATGCATGCATTATCTGTTGAGTCCCTATGTACTGTAGTATTTGTTTCTTTTTCCTTGGGAAAAGATCTTGTATCAGCGATTTCTGTTAGATCTTGTATACTACAGTAGGATAAGAATGAGATTGAGTTAGATTGTGTGGTAGATGGTATTGTACTGGTGTTCCCTGATTTTGGAACTGCATTACTGATATTGATATGCGGATCAATTACAGAACTACCATAGATTAATTTCAGAAGATGGTGAGAATCAGACCTGAGATGACCAAGAGATGAATATGGTATGATAAGAATTCTAGACTGAGAATTCTTTTGATATTCGTACTAGCTATGACTCGATTATTACAGAAAGGAGCAGAGTGACTCCTTATGTATTCAGTTGATTTACTGAAGTTGAGTCTATCATTGGCTGATTTACCAATGATAAGAAAGTTATTGATGTTTTCCTCAGATAAGACTCTAGATCTGATTTCAGAGAGATTGATTCTATCCTTGAACTGATATTAGAAATTGTGGGAATTTTGAATCCTGATTGAGACAGATTGTGTTCAAGGATTTTTATGTCTGAAAATGATGTATCTGTTGATTTTAGCAGAGCTAAACCGTGATCAGTCAGCTGAGGTTGACATTAGTGTCAGACAGTTGCGGATTTATGAGTTTAGCATGTTTTGAATCTGATTGAATATTGATGTTATTCTGAATACATGCTTGAGACAGATTATAGACAATGGAGATTAGATTGTATCAGTCCGAACCAGAGCTGATTGTGAAATGTTAACAGAATGTTTAGAACTCAATATCGATAGTCAGAACTGAGTGTCGATCAGAATATCAGGTAAGTAATACTGTATTGTATGTTAATAACTGATTTGTTTGTGCCTGATATTTCGAATTTGAAATGAAAGAATTGTCAGAAAGGTGCAATACTTGATTCAGTAGGCATCTTGATAGCAGAAAATGTTTTGATAGAAACAGATGAGATTAGATATGGCAGAGTTTGGACTGAAATGTCTGAATTACAGACAGATAAAGACAGAAAGAAAACAAACCAAGAGATTGGTTATGTAACTTATCGATTCCTGAATGGAGATGAGATTACATTTCCAAGGATATCGTGATGAAGTTACTACATTCCTCTCGGAATTGAGTGTTGATTGAGTTAGGAATGACAGACTGATCTAGTCTGCGAGTGCTAAACCGTACATGAAGATGTACAAATATGATATACTATTAGTATTCCGTCAGGAAAATGATTAGATTACACGGATTACTGAGAATTGAGTATATTATACCGTGATTTTGGTTGAGTCTGAACGTTTGACAGAATGTACAGTCAGAATGGGCTACTAGATTATATCTGAATACTGAATAGTATTCATTACTTGACAGACAGTCAGAGTGGATTATCCGGATTCCGGAACAAATGCTTAGAGTTATAGTGCTGGATTTTAGCACTAGTTGACATGATTTATTGTCATTTGTGAGTTTTCGTACAACAAAAGCTATCAAACGAGTATTGAGATAACTCCTTTCGAAGCGTTGTACGGAAAGATATATATATCCTCTCTTTATTGAAATGATATCTCTGAGGTCCTTGAGATTGGATCTGAAATGATCAGAGATATGACTGAAAAGATGAAGCTAATTCAGAAGAAAATGAAAATAGCTCATGATAAACAGACTGAATATGTCAACGTCGGACGATGACTGTTGGTAATTGAGATCGAAGATCGAATACATCTTTGATGGAGATAAATTGGATTCATAATAGCTGATGGTGTTGAGCTGTTACGAACTGTTAGTTGGGGCTATACAGATGTTGTATAACCAGTATTGCGAGATTGACTTTATCAGAGCTAATTTCCAGAAATAGAACTCGATATGAGATTGAAATTTCAGAACAGATTCATTGAGAGGAGTTTCTGATTTAAACTCTGGATACATTTCTTCTGATATATCAGAATTGATTACTTGCAAGTTCGAGGACGAACTCAGATCTAAGAGGGGGAGAAATGTAAGGCCCGATATATTAGTACAGTAATTTGAGATTAATCTGAAATGATTGATTCATCAATTGAAATGATTATAGACAGAACGTATGAGCTGGAGAAAAGTAATGCCCAAGATTTTAAGTTGATAAAATGAGATTTTGAAAGAGGGCATGCGAAGCAAGACCGCACCTGCAGTCGAAGAAGGACCGCACCCACGGTCAATATTAAAGAAATTGGGAAGAGGAGGCCGAAGCCTCACCGCACCCGCGGTGTTAGCAGGGACCGCACCTGCGGTGCAGTAACGCACCCGCGGTCTTGACATGTACCGCACCCGCGGTCGTGCAATTTCAGAATAGACAAGATTGTCGAAGCATGAGCGCACCCACGGTCTTACACCTACCGCACCCGCGGTGCGACGTGTTGTGTGAAAATGAGGACAACTCATGATATGCATGCACTGATATATATAGTGCTGCAATTCCTTCGAAAACAATTCAAAATTGAAGAAAAGGTCTGTGGAAGAAAAAATAAAATCCTTACGCCTTTTTCGAGAAATTCGTCCGTCTGATTTCGAATCCGACTTCGGTATCGAGTTCCTAGCAACGTAGGCTACAACTGGACGTAAGTTTTGCTACGTTTTGACATGCTTTGAAATTATGATATTGTCAGAATTAAATGGAACTCATATATGTTGTTCTTGACATAGTAGACATCATAGAATCGAAGTCAGATTAAGAAACAGACTGATTATGGAATTGTTATGATTTTTGGAGTAGTTTTGGAGTCGACTTGATATCAGAATGTAATTATCATCGACTATGAGATATTGGAAGTGATATCTGATTGATATGATATGACTGGATATATTGAGATTATGACATTATGTAATTGAAACAGAATTTGATTGAATTCTGTTTATATCCAGTATTGATTTGAACGGGTATTAATAGTATACTCCCTGGTATGGTCATTGCCAGATTGATATTGACAGGTTTTGAGTTCGAGACTTCGACAGAGTCAGAGTATCAGAAAGAAAGGTATAAATTAATGTTGAGTTGGGAGTGCACAACTCGAGTGAGGTTTGACTCGAGTCTCCCTAAATCACATACTTTCATTTATTGCATTGATATTTGCAATTGATGAGACTTATGATTGTAATCTATTGATTTATAGCCACTGCATGTAATGACTGCTGATTCGCTAGTCATCGATTGATTTGCTTAGATACTGAATGCATGTATTGATTACCTAGTCGTTGAGTCAAAGGCTGATTCACCTAGTCACCGGCTGATTCGTCTGGTTATTGACTGATTCGTCTAAACTTAAGCTGATTCGCTTAATCACAGGCTGAGGTGTCTGATTATCGGCTGATTCGCCTAATTACCGGCTGGTTCGTCGGGTTATTGACTGATTCGTCAATTCTGCGGCTGATTCGCCCAGACACTGATATATGAATTATATCGATGCCGTTTAGGGATTGATTCATTCCTATCGACAGAGACTCGATATAATTACCTATATCCAGACATCAGATCCCTAGGTTAGAGTTGAGTCGAGTCTGAGACGACGCGTCGTTTGAGTTGAGTCTGATACGACATGTTGATTTACATTGTTTATATCATTCATGTTTATTGAATGCTTGGTATTGATTTATGTTTCTGATTTGAGACATGTTATGAATAATTATTATATGCTTTCGTATATGATTTTATATGATTGCATGTATACATTGTTTATACTGGGATATTTATATCTCACCGGAGTTATCCGGCTGTTGTCTTGTTTTGTAGGTGTGCATGACAACAGGTGGGGCTGGATCAGGGTCAAGAAGAGGATGAGAGAAGATTAGATAGCGTGGAGATCCGGGCTTCGAAGCAACATAGGATTCAGTACTGATAAGTAGTTGAACCTAGTTGAATTCTTGTAGATAACACAAGATTTGTATGTTCATGTTTAATATGTAATTTGAGTAAATTACATTACGTTTCCGCTTTGTATTTAAAAAAAAAAAATTAGACCCTGTTTTATAATTGATTAATTAGTCCCCAATGATGATTAAGAACATGATTAGCGTCTGGGTCCCCACATGCATTGTGATGCAATTGGAAACTACCTTTTAAGGAATTGTGATTGGCTGATATTATTCGGGATCATAATTCACCAATTGGACCTTACATACCTACTGAGGAAAGGAGTTTCCCGCTTTCACTAGAGAGTAGTGAAAGTTGTCAAAACAGTGGGAGCAAATATTTTTGAAGTAAAAGTCCAAACTTCATATCTTACTAAATATTTTAAAATATTCATCAACATTTATCTGTTTTTACTTTTCAGTACAAATTGACAATGTCTTCGATTCGCAATCCGATATCCGTAATACTCAACAAACATATATTAACTAGGACATAATTACCTCACTTGGCTAAGAAACCTGAAAATCGTCTTGAATTCGAGAAGGGTAGCATATACACTGACTGAGTCGCCCCCTGTTGAGGCTCCGACTGACTGCACTCCTGAGGAATTGCAGGCTTACAAGGAATGGTGTGACCATGACTTGATAGCCAGGTGTTATATGCTGACTTCTATGAATGATGAGCTGCAGAGGCGTTTTGAAGATGCAAAGAGTACTGCTGACATTCATTTGCATCTCAAGGAGCTCTTTGGTGAGCAAACACGGCCTCTTAGGCATGCTACTGTCAAGGAGCTGATCACTTTGCGCATGCGAGATGGGGCCTCGGTCCATGAGTATGGCCTGAAGTTGATTGGGCTCGTGGACAATCTCGTTGGCATGGATCTGATCTTGCCTTCGGATTTGAACACCGACGTGTTGCTGTTATCATTGCCTAGCTCATTTGATCCTTTTGTGGTGAACTTCAACATGAACAAGATGGAGCCGACCCTTGAGGAGTTGGTGAATATTCTTGTTACGTTTGAATCAACCATCAAGAAAGAGAAGTTGGTTCTTTATGTGGGTTCTTCATCTGGTACGAAGATAGATCCACATGGGAAGGGAAAGAAGCGTTCTTTCCAACGTCCCAAGAAGAACGTGCCCTTGTTGATGCAATCTCCGAATCCCGTTGTGGCAGCCACACCAGTTAAGGCTGACAAGACTAGTGATGTTTGTCATCACTGCAAGAAGCCTGGACATTGGAGGCGAAATTGCAAGGAATATCTTGCCCAGAAGAGTTATGGAAACGGTATGTTCTAAATTGAAGGAAACATTTCAATTAACTCTACTTCTTGGGTATTGGATACCGGTTGTGACTTATATCTCTGTAATGAGTTACAGGTGATGGGAAGAAGTAGGAAGCTTAAGGAAGGTGTGACCTTCTAGAGGATGGGCAATGGAGCAAGAGTTGCTGCCAAGGCTATTGAATATGTTTACTTATTCTTGAACAATAGTTTTAAGTTAATTTTATGAGATGTTTTGTTTGTACCTAATTTTGTGAAAAACATTGTTTCCATTTCTATGTTGATAAAGATGGACATTCTTGTTTATTTAGCAAAGGTGTTTGCAACATTTACAAGAATGAATGTTTGATTGGTACTAGAGAACTTGAAAACGATCTCTATAACTTAAAATTGAAAGATATTCCACTAAATGTCCATTTAAAGGCAGACACCATATGAGATATGGATGGGTAAGCCTCCCAAATATTCTTTTCTTAGAATATGGGGGTGCCCTGCTTATGTGAAGCAGGTAGTGGGAGATAAATTGGATTGTCGATCCATTTTATGCTACTTTGTGGGATATCCAAGGAATTCGGTTGGATACTACTTCTATCATCCTCAAGAAAGCATTATCTGATGCCGATTCATCAAAGTGGCTTGAAGCGATGAAATCTCAGATGAATTCCATGCATTCGAACCTAGTGTGGAATGTCGTGGATCCACCTGAGTGAATTGTTCCCATAGGTTGTAAATGGATTTACAAGAGGAAACTTGGGGCGGATGGGAATGTATTGACCTTCAAGGCGCGATTGGTGGCAAAATGATATACTCAAAGACAAGGAGTTGACTTTGAGGAAATCTTTTCACCAGTTGCAATGTTCAAGTCTATAAGGATATTGCTAGCCATAGCTGCATGGTATGACTATGAGATATGGCAGATGGATTTCAAGACAGCCTTTCTTAATGGGGATATTAAGGAAGAGATTTACATGTCTTAAACCTGGAGGGTTTACATCTATCGGAAGTGAGCATATGGTATGCAAACTTCAAAGATCTATTTATGGTCTAAAGCAGGCATCTAGGAGTTGGAACCTCAGATTTGACAGTACAATCAAAGAGTTTGGTTTTGATAAGAATCTTGAGGAACCCTGTGTGTATAAGAAGGTCAGTGGGAGTGTTGTGACATTCCTGGTGTTTTATGTTGATGACATTCTAATCATTGGGAATGATGTAGGAATGTTGCCATCAACTAAAATATGATTAGCAAGTGAGTTCTCGATACAGGACTTGGGTGAAGCATCTTTTGTATTGGGAATACAGATCTATAGAGATAGATCAAGAAGATTTCTTGGTCTCACCCAGTCCACATACATTGATACTGTAACGCCCGAGGTTTTGATTCTACTAATCTGATATGATTCATTGATTATGAATTGATATGATTATGATCGGGCCATTCCGAGATCAGATTAAACAAAGCATATGATTTATGCACATTTTTTACAGAACTGTTGGCGCCCGAGCGGCAGAGAGTTACCGCCCGAGCGCCAATGCACCACAAGAAGGGATTTGGACAGAATGTCTCGCGCCCGAGCGGTAGTTATTGACCGCCCGAGCGCGAGAGGATGATAAAATGAGAATCCGGGCAGAAGGTTCGGCGCCCGGGCGGTAATTCTTGACCGCCCGAGCGCCGCTTGTAAAACATGAAAATCCGCCACGTTTCTTTACTTGTGCAACGTGTATATATATATATATATACAAATGTGATTTATCAATTGTAAGAAAGAAGAGAAACGAGAAAAGGGCCGAAGGAGTTTGCCAGAAATCCTTACGCCTTTTGTGTGAAATCCGCTCGTCTGATTTTGAATCCGACTTCAGTATTGAGTTCCTATCAACGCAGGCTACAACTAGACGTAAGTTGTGCTACGTTTTGACATGTTTTGAAATTAAACTATTGTCAGAATTGAATATGATTCATATATGATGTCCTTGTCATGTTAGACATCAAAGAATCGAAGTCAGATTGAAGAACAGATTGATTATGTAATTGTTATGATTTTTGGAGTCGATTTGACTGAGATTTTATATCAGATATGTATTGTTATTGAGATTATGACTGGTATCGATACTAATTACGAATTCTGGTATTATATCTGTGATGTTTGAATTGACGGGGTTATCGAGACTGTATTGTTATGCCGTCGAAACATCAGTTAAATTAATATTGATCAGATTCAGTAGTGATTTCGATTATATCGTGATATCGTCGATATGGATTAGATTGTATCTCAAGTAACATCGATCAGATTATGTGTTTTGATTTGAGTATTGATCAGAATAGGGTCTGAATTGAATTATTTATTGATATTATTTGTTTTCGGTGTTGTTATCACTAGATTGGGAATGGACCGAGATAGAGTCGGGACTTCTTCTTCTTCTGAGCGAGAAGATAAAGGTATAAATTAATGTTGAGTTGGGATTGCACAACTCGAGGGAGGTTTGACTCGAGTTCCCCTAAATCACATACTTTACTTTATTGCATTGATATTTGCATTGAGTTGATTGATATACTTGTTCTCTTGAATTATAGATAACAGGTATTAGACGAATAGTCTTATGACAGAAGTGCCTGATAGTGGTGGGATCTCCACGGGCACATTGCACGATGTCATGAGATATTGTATTGGCGATAGTGCCATAGTCTGTCACTGGATAATTGGCTATCGATGTGGATAGAATCATAGCTCCCTCTATTACTGGTGATCGGTACTGTATCGATGTGGATAGAATTATAACTTCTTCTATTACTGTTGATCGATGTCATATCGATGTGGATAGAATCGGAGTTTCTTCTATTACTGGTGATCAATACTATACCGATGTGGATAGAAACAGAGCTTCTTCTATTACTGGTGATCGATGCTATATCGACGTGGATAGAACTGGAGTATTTTCTATTACTGTTGGTCGATATGGAATGCCAATTTCTGGAAATCGGGATCCCTAGGCTAGGATTGAGTCTAGTCTAAAACGTAGAGTCACGAGTTTGAGTGACAGATATATCGATTGATATTGATGGATGTTGAATTATGTTCCTGATGTTGGTACATGCTTAGAATGGAATTTATTCTTGATATTCAATTATGTTCCGGAGTAGGATACATGTTTAGAATATGACTTATTCTTGTTATTGATTCATATCATGATTTTGATATAGGATATGATTTGCTGTCTTATGCTTTTATATTGTTTATATGATAGCATATATACATGATTTATACTGGGATATTTATATCTCACCAGAGTTATCCGGCTGTTGTCTTGATTTGTATGTGTGCATGGCGACAGGTGGGCTAGGATCAGGGTCAAGAAGAGAACGAGGCTGGACTAGATAGCATGGAGATCCGGGCTTTGAAGCAACTTAGGATTCAGCACTGACTTGTAGTTGAACCTAGTCGGATTATTGTAGATTATACAATAATTGTGTGTTATGTTTAATATGTAATTTGAATTTAATTACATTACGTTTCCGCTGTGTAATTTAAGAAAAAAATTTAGTCCCTATTTATACTAATTGATTAATTAGTCATAATTATGATTTAGAACATGATTAACGTCCGGGTCCCCACAGATACCATCGTGAAGCGGTTCTCGATGGATGAGTCCAAGAGAGGACATCTACCAATGTGTCATGGCGTGTCCCTATCCAAGTCTATGTCTCCCAAGACTGATGCAGAGATAGCGGTGATGACAAGCATTCCTTATGCATCTGAGATTGGTAGCATCATGTATGAGATGATATCTACACGTCCTGACGTGGCTTTCGCACTAAGTGTAGTGAGTAGATATCAATCGAACCGTGGTCTTCCACACTGGAAAGCTGTGAAAGACATCCTCAAGTAGTTGAGAAGGACCAATAAATTGTTCTTGGTCTATGGGGTGGAGAAATGAAATTAGAAGGCTATACCGACTCTAGCTTCCAAAGCGATATCGATGACTCGAAGTCAACCTCTGGGTTTGTATTCATGCTCAATGGTGCTGCTGTCTCTTGGAAGAGTTCTAAGCAAGACAATACTACGGATTCCACCACAGAGGCCGAATACATTGCTGCATCAGATGCAGCAAGGGAGGCTGTTTGGACAAGGAATTTCGTCTAAGAGTTGGACGTCATTCTTAATGGAGTTGCTCCTCTCCCAGTGTTGTGTGACAACACGTGTGGGGACCCGGACGCTAATCAAGTTCTTAATCATCATTGGGACAAATTAATCAATTATAAAACAGGGTCTAAAAATATTTCTTTTTAAATTGCGGAACGTAGTGAAATAAAACATATATACATCTCAGTATATAAAATACAAATCCTGTATTACAAAACATTTATTCAAACTAGAGTTTAACATCTAATATCAATTGTTCAAACCCTATCTCAGATCAAAGTCCGAAGTCTCCACTCTAACTCGATCTCTCCTCATCTCCTCGACCCTGAACCTGTCCCACCTGTTGTCAAGTACACATACAGACAAGACAACATCCGGATAAACCGGTGAGAATAACTCCCAGTATAAATCTTTTGAAACATGCAATCATATAACAAATATAAAGCATGTAATCAGGTATCAACAATATGTAACGAATCTGAAACATAATCAATAACACACTGTCAACTATATTCGTAGCTACTAAATTCAGACTAGACTCAATCCTAGTCTAGGGATCCCGATTCCAGAAGTTGGCATGCATATATCGACTAACAGTGATAGAAAAGACTCCAGTTCTATCCACGCCGATATGGTATCGATCAACAGTAATAGAAAAGACTCCAGTTCTATTCACATTGATACGGTATCGATTACCAGTAATAGAGGAAGCTGTTATTCTATCCACATCAATATAGTACCGATTAACAGTAATAGAAGCAACTCCAATTCTATCCACATCGATATGACATCGATTAACAGTAATAGAAGAGCTACTAATCTATCCACATCGATACAATACTGATTAACAGTAATAGAAAAAGCCACCATCCTATCCACATCGATAGCCAAACATCCAGTGACAGACTTTGGCACATCCGCCAATAAACCATCTTATGACATCGTGCAATTTGCCCGTGGTGATCCCACCACTAACGGCACTTCTGTCATAAGACTACTCGTCTAATACCTGTAATCTATAACTCCAGAAAACAAGTATATCATCAATTAATGCAATATCAATGCAATAAAGTAAAGTATGTGATTTAGGGAAACCCAAGTCTAAACCGACTTAAGTCCATCTCCCAATACCACATTGACTTATACCTTTCTCTTCTCGTTCAGAAGATGAAGAAGAATTCCCGACTCTATCTCGGTCCATTCCCAAATCTGGTAATCACAATATTGAACAGTCACAATATCAATAAATAACCCAATCCGGAACATGCTCTGATCAATATTTAAATCAAAATATACTTTGATCAATGTCAATCGACATACGGTATCATAATACAATCTAAATCAATACCAACTCTGATCAATATCAATCAACTGATGTTTTCGACGGTATAATAATATTGTCTCGATAATCCCGTCAATCCAAACATCACAGATATAATACCAAAACTCATAATCAATACTGACATAACTCCTAATCTCAACGATAACACAAATCTGATATCGAATCTCTGTCAATATCTTTCGAAAATCATAACAAATACAGAAACAATCTGTTCTTCAATCTGACTTCAATTCTATAATATCTACTGTAGCAGGAACACCATATCTGAATCATATTCAATTCTGACAATATCATAAATTCAAATCTTGTCTAAACGTAACAAAACTTACGTCCAGTTGTAGCCTGCTTTGATGGGAACACAGTACTATAATCGGATTCAAAAACAGACGGACGGATTTCTCACAAAAGGCGTAAGGATTTTCGGATGAAATTCTCTTTTCTTTCTTACCTCTGAAGCAAGAATCGTACATGTATATATATATATATATATATATATATATATATATATATACAAACTTGCATGTAAAAGAAACGTGGCATCTTTTCTTACATCTTGGTCGACGCTCGGGCGGTACTAATTACCGCTCGGGCGCGACCCTTTCTGCCCAAGCCTTTCGAAATGTACCCTTGGCGCTCGGGCGGTCAAAAACTACCGCCCGGGCGCCACCTTCTCTGCCCGAACTTGTTCTTGTTGAACATTGGCGCTCGGGCGGTCGTCATCTACCGCTCGGGCGCCACTACTTCTGTCCAATACTCGTGTAATTAGTATACTTTGCCCCAATCTGGTCTCGCAATGGCCCGGCTACAACATTCACTTTCGTATAATCTCAATCATATCAATTAATCAACGTCTGATTACAGAATTAATTCTCGGGCATTACAACACGGGAGCTTTAGCTCAAGCAAAGGAGCCAAAGTCTCATCAGAAGTCCAAACATGTATTGAGAAAGTACCACAACCTCGGAGAGATTGTGGAAAGACGAAGAAGTGTCTTTTGACATAGTTGGCATCGCAGATAATGTTGCTGATCCACTAGCTAAGCCTTTACCTGGACCATTATTCGAGATGCATCGCGAATCAATGGGTTTGAAGCATATGGGTAGTTGGCTCTAGTGCATGTGGGAGATTGTTAGAGTAGGTGCCCGTCGAGCCAAGTGTTGGCCGAGTGTTCACAATGAAACTCTATGTATAAGCAATCTTTATTTTAATAATATTTGAAAATATTGTTTTGGCAAATCTTTATCTGTATACCCATGCTAGTTGCATAGATAAAGCCCTTGAATATACAAATATTAGAAAGAATATGAGATGCTCATATGATGAGTATCATGAAACTCATATTTGGAATACTATACATTCTAAACAGTTCCTAGTCGATTCAGCCGCCGCTAAGAAGGATATAGGCCGCTAGAGTTCGAGACTAGTATCTGCGATGTGAGTACCATGTTTCATTGGTAGGGGACATTGTGATGTCCGCGCATGCAGATAGGTGCTCCTGGTAGAGTGCACTGAACAACCCTCCATAAAGGACTTTCCAAGTGGTTCTCACTTATCGAGTGGAAACGTCCTAGTTTATGGTTATACACCATTAGTCCTTATGACCCAGGACAACATTGAGACTCTATGTGCTAGAATTACACTTTGAATTGTTTACCGACTCTCATGGGGTCATCAGGTGGCAAGGTTAGATGTTCTGTCGACACATATAGGAGTCGATGCATTGTAGTCGGGGATTCACCGCTTACCTTCGGGTATGGATATCCTATGAGTTATCATGTGTATGTAGGTTGAAATCTCTGATCAGAGTATGGTGGTAATTATGAAAGGGGTTTCATAGATTACATCATCGATGCAACTACGACATGACACATAGTATCGATTCATAGACAACTCTCGATAAACCAATGGTTGTCGAATCGGTCGGGATATATGAGTTGAAGGGACCGTACTGTACGCTAACCATAATTGAATGGTTTTGCAGGCACTATCATTTGATACCTAGGGAATCATGTGAGCGATGCTGCTAGGCTTTTAACATGATTGGTTGGGTACTATCAGACTTGAGTTCTGACGTTCTTGTTATCAAGGAGTTGATAAGTAAGAATGGAGCAATTGGGGTATGCTCATATAAGGACATGTTTAGTCCGAATCACATGGAGATGTGAACCCACGGCTAGTTGTATCAATGAACCATTGAGAGCCACACAAGTACTAGCTTTCTAGATCCCGTTGAGAAGTAAAAATAGTTCAATGTGTTGAACGGCTTATAAAGGAGTTTATAAGCGTAAGAAAAATTAGAAGTATGACTTCTATAAAGGAGAAATTAGTTCAATGTGTTGAACTGCTTATAAATGAGTTTATAAGAGTAAAGAAAAATAGAAGTATGACTTCTATGAAAGAAATGTAAATTTTAATTTATGGAAGTGTTCCTAAATTAAAAGTTGGCCAAGTGAATAATGTATTTGAAAATTGTGATTTTCATAAACATTATTATGGACTAAATTAAATTAATTCAAGTGTTGAATTAATTAAACACTAGTGGACCTAGTAGAGTCCAAATAATTAAATTATATTGAGTCTTGTAGAGCTCAATTTAAATAAATTATTTAACTAGTGGACTTGAGTAAATTCAAGTAATGTTTAATTAGTCTCAAATATGTTTGAGATAATCAAATTTATTCCATGGTTTTTAATTGTTAAAAACACCATATAATATTGCATGCATAGGAGGTGAAGAGTTGGAGACAACTTTTTCAAATATCAAGACTTGGCATGCTACTTTTGATTTTAACTTTTTGCAAGTCCAAGACAAGTCTCCCTTCCCCACATTGAACAATACCTTGGCCGAAACTTGCACATTTTTTTTTCTCTCCAAGTTTTTCCTCTCTTTCTTCTTCAAGTGTTGAGGAAGAAATATAATTCTCATTGAAAAATCCTCTTATTTTTCTAGTGCAAATTAAGAGGGGATCTACCTAGTTGGTGGTGGGCTTAATAGTTGAGCAAGGAGTGCTCAAAGAAAGCTTGAAGATAGTTTCTACCATTGAAGAGCTAAGGTTTTTTACACCATAGTTGGAGCGATATATCAATCTTTGTGATTGATAGGTAAAATTCTAAACAGACTATGAATATCATTTTTGTGTTTTATTGTATTTGCTACACACAAAATCAAGGTGGCCGAAATTTCTTATAAAAATTCGATTTTTAAACTTCCGTTGCGCTTCCGGTCACCGTAACTGATCCCCTTTCACCCGTTGACACCTAAAACATTTAATATCCCTATAACGATTAAGAGGAGTTTCAGATTTACCATGCACTCCTAGTTTAGACGTCTCTTGTTTGGTCTCAATCTTTGGCTTGGGCACTAACTTACTTTCATCACGTTTTACCACATTTGGTCGCCAAGAAAATGAAGAACTCACAATTTGATTGGTGCGGCCAACTCCTAACCTCTTATGTTGTTGCTCCACATTTATGGCCATTTGCACCATCTCAGTCTAGATCCAAGTAGTGCCTAAGCTCCACTTGATCTTGTATTTTCCCGTTCAAAACACAAAGAAAACGTGATATTGTCGCCTCACTATCCTCCTCTATGTTTGCCCTAATCATGACTACTTCCATCTTGTTATAGTAGTCCTCAGCACTCTTTACTCTTTTCCTCAAAGTTTGTAACCTCTTAAACATCTCTCTATAATAGTGATTGGTCACAAACCTCTTCCTCATGACCCTCTTCATCTCATCCCATGTTTCAATAGGTCTTTCATTATATCTCCTCCTAGTGTGTCACTAGTTGATCCCACAAAATGAGAGCATAGTCAAGAAATTCAACAACCGCCAACCTAACTTTCTTTTGTTCGGAGTAGTGGTGACATTCAAACACGAACTCTACCCTCTTTTCCCATTCTAAGTATGCCTCTGGGTCAGATTTCCCATGGATTGATGGAATTTTCATCTTAATTCTACCTATATTACAATCCTCCCTATTCCCATCATTCTACCTACCCCGTTCGTCTTTTCTTTTTCCTCTCCCAAATCTTCTACCTCACCCATTCCTACCCCAATTATCATTTTGGCTCTCCTCGTCTCCTCCCAAATCATATTCCTCATCTTCTCCTCCTCTACCCACATCTTTAGGCTTATACTTACTACCCACTAACACTAACTTCAAGCTTATCCAACCTCTCATCTAAAGGCTCCAACTTGGTCCTCATCATTCTACTAAAATGCCCAAACAACGCCTCCATTTGAGCCTTAGACAACCCTTGGTTAAAAATATCTCCTACCTCTCTCTCCATTTTACTTTTCGGACTTGTACCCGCAAGAAAACATTAGTAGAAATAAAAGATATTCCTCACCTAAATTCTCAAGGTCAATCCAAGAAAATTCATTCCTCTCTCATTTTTTTGCTCACAACAAATATTCACCAGTCACTCCAAAAAAATAACGCTCGTACTCAAGTGTTTTCAATCGAATTTGATAGTTATCTCGAAAGTGTGCTCAAGCTTTGTATTTGTATATGTCAAACAATAAAGTTCAACTTGTGAACAAATGTGATCGACTCACTTGGACAGCATAGACAAGAAATTTAAATATATATGAATTTTTTTGACTGTGAGAGATAATTGAATATGACTCTCCAAAGGAAATAGAACAAAATACCAAAACAAAATAATGGTGAATTTTTGGAATTTTTGAATTCTTTTTTTCCTCTTGCACAAGGATTGTGCACTCGAAAATCGCCAAGAAAAATAATCAAAAAATTTCGAGAATCACAGATTCACAAAAAGATGAAGAACGATTGAACAAAAACAGATCTGGAAACAAACGAAGAAATAACACAGATCTGAAAATTTAAGAACAAGATAAACTTACTTGAATTCAATGAGCCAAAGCTCTGATACCAAATGATGTGATTCATTGTACGAAAAGAATGGCAAACACGATTAAAGTCAAATCGCGTCCTCAATTCTAATACGAAAAAAAATCGTTGTGTTGTCCCGACCTTTCGATTCAAGAAAATGCGTGATCTTCACCCCTAAAATACGTGGTTTAGTAATAAGCAATCACAAAAGAACAACCGATATTCGAACGAACCTTCAAAGAACTCGTCTTTGACAACCCGCATAAGAAATGATCGACAAACGCCACAAAGTTGAAACTTTGATAAGTTTGATTTTTGCACAAAGTTAAGCCTTGAAAAGTTTGAGAGAAAAACTCAAACGTTTGATAAACCATCAATAATAATCTGAATTTTCTCCAAAATTTCGTGCAAATATGTTTACATAATCAAAAGATATCGAATCTAGTTGCCAAAATAATGAAAAGTCTAAACTAGGAAATATTTGTGTCTCGCGCATATGCGCGGATACCTCTGCCCGACGCGTGCATATGCGTGCTCTATACCCACGCATATGCGCGGAAACCTCCGTCCGTGTTATCTTTGGTGGACCTTCTCGAGCATATGCGCGCCTCATTTGGGCAGATGTGCGGTCTTCTGTCTTGTTTGGGGTTTTGTTGTGTGTGGATGCTTGAATAATGTTCATATGACTCCCAAACTTACTCCCATGCGTCACGAACCCTTCAGCACTTTGTACCTCGCTTGTAAATCCTTCTTCTTTGCTCATAAGCCCACGCAATGCTTCTTTGAACCTCTCCAGTCGTCTCCTCGTGATTGGTCCCTCCGGCAACTCTAAAGGGTCCCATGCTTTCTTCGGGGCTTGACCATGCGTGTTTGGATTATCCATGCTTACAAGGCATGGACGCTCCATCATCTGTGCTTCGTAAGCTCGGACACTCCACGTGTCCCATCTCCTTCCCTCACACCCCTTATCCCTCCGCGAATCCCTGTGTCTTCTCTTTCATTCTCTCCTACTTCCTCCTTCTTTTACCCTTCCATTTTCATTTCTTCATTTCTCCCTTCCATTTTCTTTTCTTCATTTTTCTGTATATCGCAATTTTTTCCTTCGCCACCGAACAACTTTGTACATCGCAATTTATGCCTTCGTCACCGAACAACTTTTGAGATCGGTTCTTACCGTAGAACGAAGTTTAGAAGATCGACAATTTATTTCATAATGACAGATAATCGAGGTCCAAAAGATTCCAGTGTCCTCTATTTACAAGCGACACATATGTCATTAATAGTTTCTTCATTAACCGTTGATGATATTGTAAAAGTGAAGAGGTCAGACAATTTGATTTGGAAGTTATACACTGATAATTATTTACACAATCGTGTACTTGTATATTTAAATCATATGGGTTTCTATGGAGTTTTAGAATGTGGCTCACAAGTTTTTGATAATCATTTGATTACTGCTCTTGTTGAACGTTGGCGACGTGAGATACACACGTTTCATTTTACATGTGGTGAAGAAACAGTCACGTTACAAGATGTTTCAATGATTTGGGGTCTAACAATTGATGGTGAAGCAGTGACTGGAATAGATGTGTCACATAAAGTTGAGGAATGACAACACATCTGTTTGGTTTTTTGGGATTTGTTCCATCATCAAAACATTTGAAAGGTGGTCATATGTCTATGACTGCACTACACCATCATTGCATGTCTAACCTTGTTAATGATGATACTTTAGAAGTAGATTTTGTGAAATATACCCGTTGTGTAGCGTTAATGATTATTAGAGTAATAATGTTCCCTCACTATCAAGGAAGGGTCTGCTAAACTAATATTTTTGCAACTGCTACAGGATATTGATAACATGAAGTCTTATAGTTGGGGTAGTGCAATGTTAGCATTTCTATACCATGAGTTGTGTAAAGCATGACGTATAGAGAAGAGTACAATGGCTGGGCCTTTATATATCATGCATGTATAATTAATGTAATATGATTGTTTAACACAATGTTTTTGTTAATTTTTTTGATCTATTTTTATTATTATAACCAGATATGGGCATGAAGCAGGATTAAATGTGTTAACTCCGACCGAGATGGGTTAACATTAGTTGTACCTCCCATGGATCCATATGCTATTATTTCAGTTTCTCCATATGGTGCACGGTAATATTTAAAAATTATTGTGGTAATATCAAATATATCTTTGTTAAATTGTAGGTGGAAAATTTATTTTAGTTACACATATTCGCCAACACATGTTGTAAGAATTGTAAGAGATTCTCTAGGTCGTATGAATTATAATGAGGTATTATAGAATTTTAATATTTAATAGTGATTAAATGAAGATTATTTTTGTTTTGATTAAATGAAATTTTAATTTGATCATTTCTATTTTTTACAGTTTAATTGGAACGTTTACCAGAAGAATGACATAGATGTAAAGACGATTACTGATTCATACGACAACAAAATATGGCGATGTGTTTGTTCCCTTATTTGCTTTGACATCGTGGAGATGCATCATCCTAATCGGGTGATGCGACAGTTCCGAATACAACAATCTATTCCACTATCTACCAGTCGACAATGATGATATGCATAATATCACGAGAATAGGTCATCGAAACACCAATTGGAGAGATTATCATAAATATTCAATTGAGTTGTGGAATAGTAGGTTGAGATAAGTTGCTAAAGGGGTACGACACGGGCGATCGATGCAAACTGACGAAGATTACTTCCAATTATATAATCGAATAACTATACACACCATATCACCTACAGTTAATGTTGTAGGCTTTCAATCATACATGTACAATTCTTTTGCAGGACAATTCAATGTCCAACAAAATTTCAGTACTCCTTCTCATTTTCCGCATCAGTCATCATTCGGGTGGGGAAGTGATATGGTTAGGCAACCAAGTGGGTTTGCAGGAACCTCTAATGCTATTCTGTCAACTTATTTGAATATTGCAGGAACCTCTACTACTCAACCTGGTTTTTTCAGTGATTCAGGGATTGCTGACTTTCGTTCGTTTGGCCAGCAAGATTTTCATACTCCGTCTGGGTCGAACATACAAAGTCTTACAAATTTGCATTAATGTTAGCATCTTGTGCATGTGACATTCGACCACAGAGGAATTTTATTTCACCTATTACTTTTCCAGGTTATTCGAATGAGGAAAATCATGAAGATGTATGATTGCTTAGAGGGACGAGAAGACGCAATCCACCTGGTTGTGGAATAGGGAGCCATTTGTATCATTGTAATTATGAAGATGATTCTTCTATTTAATTATAACTATATCATTTCTATTATTGTACCGTTTGCATTGTTGCATAATCTAAATTGTATTATTTCTACAATATAGTGATCATAAGAGAAAGATAAGATGAACAAAATCAGAAGTGCCGAATAAAAACAAAGATACCGAATTAAATAAAGATGAAATCAAACATATAAACAAACACGTCAAAAAAATGTTTTTACATTTACACATCTCAACACAAGAAAATATACAAGCAAAAGATAAGATGAAAAAACATAAGTGACGTATATGTCCTCAAATTTGTTGTTCTTCGTTTCGTGGTCATCTGCGAAAGTAAATTAAAACTAAAGAACCCAAAACTTTAGTACATGCAATGTCTCCAATATACAGTAATAAACAAAGAAAAGCATGGGATCACATACCTCATTCAGGTAGCATCATGAATTATTCATCATCGCTCATCCTTGTCATTTTCTGGTGGTGGCACTTCCGATGCATCGCTTTGTTGCTGATAGTCATATTGAAAATAGAACGGGGAATGAATGGCGGAGGTGGAGGGATGGTCCCTGGGTCCACACCCCCGTGGATTAGCATTGTCCACATCATGGACTTGACATAGGCAAAATGTTCATTGAAGTTCGAGTTAACTTGCTCCTCGTGAGCCATGAAGGAAAGAGTCTCATCCATTTTGTCGTTTTGGGACCGCCTGTGGGGCTGTGGGTGACGTGGGGTGGCGGTGCATGATCCACCATTATCTCCCTCATGAGTGGGGAAGTATAATTTTCGTTTCGTGTACTTCTGATGCAAGTCCTCTCCACAAATGGGCTTAATTGGTTGCAGCCACTCCTCATCATCACGGAACACAATCCCTGCCCTCGCACACAAATGGGCTTCATTGGTTGTCTCTCTCTAAAAACCATTGTGTCCATCTCATTTCCCAATCGAGTTGTTCTGTCTCTACCAACTCTCCTTCTTTCACGTCTAACCGGGTTGTGGTGAAGATCGAAAGTTGGAGGATCCCAATATCACTCATCTGCAAGAGGTTGAAATCTGCCCTCGTACGTTGCTAAGTACTCAAATATGTTATACCATGGCTGCACAAGTATCGTGGGATCCAAGGAGTGCCACTTAGCGGTGCAAATAGCATGGGAACATGGGATGACAAAAATCGTCCATTTACCACATGAACTATCACTCGTTGATAACTTGACCACCTACATATGTTGGCCACGACTTGGTCTTCCTACAGTTGCAACCGAAGCAGTTTGCTCACGTACATCATATTTGACAATACGATGTTCACTAGATTTTCTCGCCCATTTCTCATACTTTCGACATGCATAATCTGACCACAGCTGATTTTATTGAACCATACGACCATCTCTTGTCACAGGTTCAATGATATATTGTACGCACTTAAGAAATGTCAATTGTACTATGGAAGATATAGGAAGTCTACGAGCACCCTTCAACACACTATTTAAACAATCCGACATATTGGTTGTCAAAACCCCACGACGCCAACCACCGTCATGAGCCAAACTCCATTTTTATTTTGCAATTCTAGCTAAATATTGGTGCGCCAAAATGTTTTTTTCCTTGATTGTCTCCATTATTGCTTCAAACTTACAAATTGATTTTGTGTCCCTGCCGCCCAGCATAAATTTTTCAAATGCATGTCTTTGAATTTAGCATTAAAGTTTGAACACACATGTCTCAAACAAAAACGATGCACACCATAAGGAGGTTGAAAATATAGTAGATCTTCAGTTGCTCGCACGATTCCCTTATGCCTATCAGATTTAAGACATACACCATTTTCACCACAAACAACATGTCTTCCTAGAATCTCCAAGAACCATTTCCAAGAATCTGATGTTTCTTCATCCAAAATAGCAAATGCTAGCGGTAGAACCTGATTGTTCGCATCCAGAGTGACATCGATCAACATTTTGTGCTTGTATTTGGTATACAAGTGTGTACCATCGACACTAATTATTTTTCGACAATGCTGAAACCCATCAAAACACGGCCTGAATGCCCAGAAAACATAGTTCAGTATCTTACTCATTTCAGTGTTGGCTCTGAGATTCTTCCACACTACAGCTGTTCCCGGATTATATTTGGACAAGCACACATATATTTTGGAAGTAATTGAATGGAGCCTCCCATGTACCATAAGCAATTTCCATAGCACGTTTCAAACTTCGTCATGTCTTCGTATACGAGATTTGATATCCATATTTATCTTACAAATTTTCGACGATATACTTAATCTCGTATGAAGGATCACAACGAACAACTCCCAATAGCGTATGTGCCAACATATCACTATTCAATTTCTTATGGTCTATACCAACAGAGGTAGATATACATGTGTGAGTCCCGCCAATTTTTTGTTAATTCCAATAACCAGTTTTGGCCTTCAAAGAAGCGCGAAGTCCCCATTGACAAATGACCGTAGAAGAATTATTTCCGCAACTTAATTTCCACAAACTGCGTGTGCTATCCACGACACGGTACTCACGCCTGACCATTTTAACTGAATAATCCTTCACAGATGCAATAAGATCATTCTTATCTTTAAATAACATACTAACGCATAATTTACATCTATCCGGATTGTAATAGCTTGTTTGCATTCCAGAAGGTACATCGACAGAATCAGGATGCACTTCCCCAAAAAATTTATCGAAAAATAATGGCATTTCAGAAGTGTTTGAAAGAAATGGTACTGTCTGCCTTTGTAATGTGTCATGAGGTGGTTGCCGAGATGATGTCCCCTCATCAGGATTTGTAAAAGTATTCACTTCATCATCATCATTCACTTCTTATTCTTCTTCAGACTCGTTATATGACATATCTGGTTCAGAATCACTCCTACAAATATCGTCATTAGTGGCCAGATCCGGACAACGGGCACTCGTATCTAATGTTGGATTCAAGCAATATGGAGTAGGATTTTGTTCCGACGATACATTGATATATTGATCCCAAGACCCACTTACATCATCGTAACTTATATTACCGAGTACTTCAGTAACCTGTAGAACTTAAGATTCTAGATCATGGAAACTACTATATGTAGAAGTATCGGGTTGATTATTGAAACTTGAATCGGATGCATGTGGAACATAGGATTCAGGATCATCAAATCCAATCAATGCTTTGTAAGCAAGGATTGCAGTAAATTTGAAAAATATATTTTTTAAAATTAATTTTGAAATAATTTTTAAAAATTAAATTATTTATAAAAAACCTCAATATTGTAGATATTATCATCAACTTTCTACATGTCCAAGAATCATCTTAATTCCATTTGCAACGCCAAAGTTTATTCTTGTTTTATCAAACATGTAACAATAGTAAAAACTTATAATTACACAACAACTTATTTTTTGTACACTTTATTGTAAAACATATAATATTTAAACATTTAATAAATCAAAAGCTATAAATTAATATTATAAAAAATTTAATTAATGTACAATTTTTTTGTTCATCACACCCCAACCACCTTATTGCTAGTCGCTAGCAATTTAAGTGTTAATAGCAATACAAAACATATTGATTAATTTAAATAGAAATGTTATATATATTTTTATCTTTTTTTATAACTTCATGAAATCAGACTAAGTTTATGCTTCTTGACCGCAAGTTTATTTAATTTTTACAATATATTTCTCTCTTTGTATTTTCTTCTTTTTTTCTTATGAGAGATAAATGGGTCGTAGCATATAACTTTAAAATTACATAGATCTTCAACATCTTTCTTTTTTTTTTCCCTTCATGAAATATCATTTTTTTAAAAATAAGAACTCAAGATCTAAACAATAGATAGCATCTCTCATGATCAATAAAGTCTCGCAACCTGATTTCTCAATCCTCTCCACTCACTCACAAAATATGTGCGAGTTTAAAAATTTTAGGCATTTTTATCAGGTGTACCTTTTGCCATATACTTTAATAACTGATTTTATCACAATGGTTAATCACTCAAAAAGATTTCATAAATCATATTTTTATAGTGATCAGAATATTAAAATTGAATTTCTTTTCAAATAAAAATTTAAACATCCTTAGATAGATTAATAAATTTTCCAATTTAAACCTTTCAAACATTAAATGTATGATTTTTTTGCAAAAGTTACTAAGATACAAACAATAAACATGGTTTTATTTTAAAATATAATTTTTTTAAAGTTTTTTTTATAAGTTTGTATACCCCCCCAATAAGAATATGACATTGTCCCTAATGTCAAAATAACTATCAATAAAAAATACATAATGAAAGAGATATCACCTGGAATTGTGTTGAAGGTAACAAATTGAAACAAACGCAAACCAGTCCAAGACTTTTGAATCAATGATCCAACTTTCTTTTCTTATTGCTTGATTGCGACCAATTGATCTTTGTTATCATCGGATCAGGCTTATGAAACAAGCTTCCAAATTATCAATTAATTGGTCGGCAGTCGAAGCAGAGATGAGCATCCGTCGTGAATTTTATGAAATGAAATTTTGTTCCACAATTTTATCAAGATATGTCAACAAACTGTCATAATAATTATTGATATTCCACAAGCCCACATTTTTATTATGGATATTAAGTTGTGCCCAAGAAACAGTGTTAAAATCTCTTCTAATGTACCAAAACCACCTGGTAGTGCGATAAAAGCATCGGAATTTTCAATCATTTTGGTGATTCTTTCATACATAAAAGAAACTTTTAATTCCTCCCCAATCGTAACACCTGTAATATTTTCTTCAGCTAAGACTATAGGAATAATACCCAAAACTTGACTACCTCTAAGATGAGCTGATGTTAAAACAAATCCCATTAACCCAATATTACCTCCCCCATATACCAAGTAAATTTTTCTTTCAGCCAATATTTTTCCAAGATTATTCGTTGCTTCTAAAAACACTTCATTTTTTTTCCAAAACTCAGCCCAATAACTACACAAATATTTTTCAATGTTTGTGCAGAGGATCCACCATGTTTTTTTACTTTCTTTTTGGTCTGCGAAAATAGAGAGAAAGATGAGAGATTTTATAGGGTTAATATGTTATCATGAAAAAACTATGGGTCGCAAGCGTAAGCAGAATAAATAGTAAAAAAAATAATGATACACAAGCATCTAAACAGTAGTGTGATTGTGGCTCACAATTTTCCTCTGGTTTTACATCTAGACACGGCTTCAAGGCCTTCTAAGAGTCGAGGATATGCTTCCCATCCAATTTTCTTATAAATTGTCAAACATGGTCTTTTTAGTCGGATTCCCAAGACTATTAAGATGACGCTTATCTTGGAATTTTTTCCATAAACGGAGAATTTCAATATGCACGTGTTCACTAGAATGCGTCTCAAGAGTCAATAAGATGTTATCTAAAGACTCCTTACTCAGTCCATTCTTAATGAAACCAATCTTATCTTCTCTGTTATTGGAAACACATCCCTAAGATCTGCATCGTTTGTCACAAATCCATCTTGCACACTTATGAAAAACCCCTAACTTTTGGCCTTTTGTTTTTTCTCATAAGTGCTTTTTCCTAATCCAGGCAAATACCGAATGAGCAATGATTGTGGAACTTATCCTCCTAATCGGACCTTAGCTTCTATTACAAGACGAATATTCTTTTTTGAATTTTAAATCTCAATCTTTCGCACCTATCTGCATAAATTTTTCTTAGAACATTTTCAGAAACAGAGGGAAAATGTATACAAATTTTTGAGAGAATTTCATCCATTTTGAAAAGAAAAAAAGTGATTTTTTTTATTTTTATTTTGTATCAGCAATTTTAAGAAACTGATTTAACCGACTATGAGAGTCACGGAGTACCGTTGTCCGCCATTTAACAGGGAAAATAAAAAGATTAAGGATACAACACAAAAAAAATCAAGGATCGAAAGGGAAATAAACTCCTCTTGAAAGATTTCATTTTCTAAAAATAGTTTAATCCTTAATCCATTTACTTTAAAACTATCACAATTTTTAGGATTTTCAATGTATACAGCTCCATAAGGATACACATGTTTTATAATATATGAGCCTGTACATCTTGATCGCAATTTTCCTGGGAATATGTGAAGTCGAGAATTATAAAGAAAAACTTTTTTACCAATCTCAAAAGATTTTCTAAAAATTCTTTTATAATGAAATGATTTGATTTTTGCTTTATAAATCCTTCAAATTCTCATACGCATAATTTCTAAGTTCATCAAGTTCTTTAAGTTGCAATTTGCGCAATTTGTTGGCATCATCCATGCTTGAATTAAAAGTTTTGATCGCCCAATCAACTTTATGTTCCAATTCCACAGGCAATTGACAATGTTTTCCGTAAACCAACCTATAGAGAGACATATTCAATGATGTTTTAAAAGTTGTTCGATATGCCCAAAGTGCATCACTAAGTCGCATAAACGACTTTCCTATTTGGGTTAACAGTTTTTTCCAAATTTGCTTTATCTCCCTATTAGCTAATTCGTCTTGTCCATTTGTTTGAGGATGATAAGGAGTAGTTACTTTGTGAGTACTACCAAATTTTTCTTTAAAAAAGAAAATAGTTTATTAACAAAGTGAGTTCCCCCATCACTTATCGTGGCACGAGGAATTCCAAATCTACTCAAAATATTTTTTTTCAAAAATTTGATGACGATTTTATGATCATTTGTTCGACATGGAATTGACTCTATCCATTTGGAAACATAATCAACTGCAACTAATATATACAAGTATCCAAAGGATGGTGAAAAAGGTCCCATAAAATCAATTCCCCAACAGTCAAAGATTTCAATTTCAATGATAGGATTCAAAGGCATCATGTTTCTTTTTGAAATCGCACCCAATTTTTGAAAATTTTCACAGATCTTGCAGATTTCGTTGGTGTCTTTAAACAAAATGGGACAATAAAATCCACACTTCTAGATTTTTGTAGCCCTTTTCTTTGAAGAAAAATGTCCTCCACATCCACATGCTTCTGAATGACAAAATTTAATGACACTACTTACCTAATTTTCGGGTATGCAACGTCGTAAAATTTGAACTAGACAATACTTGAATAGATACGGATCATCCCAATAAAAGTTTTTTACCTCATTCAAAAATTTTCTTTTATCTTGGGAACTCCATTGCGGTGGCATTTTTCCTGTCTCAAGAAAATTTGCTATGTTAGCAAACCAAGGTGTAGTTGTAACTGAAAATAGATGTTCATCAGGAAAATTATCGTTAATTGGCGTCATTTCACAAGATGATTGTGTTACTAGTCTCGATAAATGATCTGCTACGACATTCTCGGTTTCTTTTTCATATTTGATTACAATGTCAAATTCTTGGAGCAACAAAATCCAACGTATCAGTCGTGGCTTTGCATCCTGTTTGGTCAATAAATATCTAACGTTAAATGATCAGTAGACACAATAGTCATTGATCCAATCAAATAAGAACAAAATTTATCTAATGCAAATATTACAGCAAGTAGTTTTTTTTAGTTGTAGAGTAATTCATTTGAGCATTGTTTAAAGTTTTACTTGCATAATATATCACATAAGACTTACCGTTTCTTCTTTTAACCAATAATGCACCGACTGCATAATCACTACGCGTCGCACATAATTTCAGATGGTAAAGACCAATCAGGAGGTTGCATGATAAGAGGTGATGTTAAATGTCGAATGATTTTATCAAATTATTTTGGACATTCTTGAGTCCACTCAAATGCAATGTCTATTTTTAAGAGTTTACAAATGGTTTTAGAGATTAAAGTAAAGTCCTTTATAAACCTCCTATAAAATACAGCATGTCCCAAACATAAGAGAATTTCTTTAATGGTTTTTGGAGGGGGTAAATTGGCAATGAAATCAACGTTTGCTTTATCAACTTCAATTCCATGAGATGATGCGACATGTCCCAAACACAATCCCAGAAGTAATCATGTAATGACATTTTTCTCAATTTAAAATAAGACTTTTTTCCTCGCATCTTTTTAAAAACTTTTCCAAATTTTCAAGACAATTATCAAATGTATTCCCAAAAACAGTTAAATCATCCATGAAAATATTCAAACAATTTTCAATCATGTCACTAAAAATGCTTAGCATATATCTTTGAAATGTTATTGGGGCATTGGATAATCTAAATGGAATCCTTCTGAATGCAAATATTCCAAAAAGACATGTGAATGTGGTTGTATCTTGATCTTCGAGTGCAATGAGAATTTGATAATAGCCTGAATATCCGTCAAGAAAACAGTAGTAGGGATGACCTGCTACTCTTTCTAAAATTTGATCTGAAAATGGCAATGGAAAATGATCTTTTCTAGTGGCGTCATTTAATTTTCTATAATCAATACACATCCGCCAACTAGACGGGACTAGGCTTACCCACTTATTATCAGAAATAGGGTAGATAATTCCAACATCAAGTAGTTTGAGAACTTCAGTTTTCACTATGTGCGGATTTAATCTTCTTTGTGGTTGTTGAGATATTTTAGCATTTTCTTCTAAGTGAATTTTGTGAGTGCAAATTAGTAGATTAATGCCCTTGAGATCTTTTAGTGTCCAACCAATTGTATTTTTATGTCTTTTAATAATATCAACTAATTTACCTTCTTGATAACTTGCTAGTTTGGAAGAAATTACCATCGGATACGTTTCATCTTTTCCAAGAAATACATAATTCAAATCTTCTGCCAAAGGTTTTAACTCCAATATGGGTGGTTCTTCTTTGTTCTCATATTTTGCCTCAAATTCTTTCTCTGATCCTGATAACGAGTGATACCTGAAAAAATTACAGAGATTGCGTTACAAGTTTCGATAGGTTGTGTATCTAAAACTATGAAAATCGATAGGATATACAAAGTTATCAACTTGGACCAACACGTCTTCTACCATACATCTTGGAACTTTTACAGATCTATTGGCAAGTAAAAGTGTTACCGAAGTAGGTTTTAACTCGCCTAGATCGTGTTCTTGATACACTGAATATCGAGGTAAATTCACACTAGCTTCTAGATCAAGCAAGGCTTTTTTAATATTTCGTTTACGAATAATACTTAAAATAGTAGAACAACCAGGGTCTTTGTATTTCAAAGTATTATTATTTTGAATGATTGCACTTACTTGTTCGGCTAAAAATGCTTTCTTTTTCAAATTCAATTTTCTTTTCACAGTGCACAAGTCTTTCAAAAATTTGGCATATGATGGCATGAGGGAATGGTGGTGGCACTGTCTGGTGATCCTCCTCTTCGCAAGTTATGAGTTCCACTTCCTTACCCTTTGGGTTGATTTATCATCATCTTCATAGGTACAAGAATGGATTTTTCCACAACCTTACCACTTCGAAGGGTAATAACAGATTTTACTTGATCCATCGATTGAGTTCCAGAAGTTCCAGTTTTGAATGATGATACTTGGGATTAGGATGTGGTTGTGAAGAAAATTTACCTTTTTCATGAACATTAAGTGCAGATGCAAATTTAGCAAGAGTATCTTTCAAATTTGTCATGGTTTGAGCAGTTTGAGAATTGATAGACTCTTTCTTTTCAATGAAAGAATTCAATGTATCTTCCAATTTCTTTTAGGTGGAGGAACATAAGATGCATAATTTTGAAAATTTTGTTGATTTTGGAAATGTGGTTGTGAAAATTGTGCAACATTATCATTCCTCTAACTAAAATTTGGATGATTTCTCTAACCTGGATTGTAACTTTGAGAAAATAGTTTAAAATTTAGTCTTTTGAAATTGTTCAAAACATTGGCTTGTTCATTGTGATATTTTTTAAAAGAGGGCAAAGTGAGACAATCTTTTGTAGAATGATCACTTGTGTCATAGATGTGACACACAATTTCTTGAACAAATTTTAATTGAACATTCTTTTTCAATTCAAATGCCTCAACTTTTCTTGCCAAAGAGGTAAATCTATTTTGGATATCATGTCCATATTTGAGAGTGTACATACCTCCACCAGATGTGGGAGATGGAATCTTGTTTGATGGTTATATTGTACCTATTATGTCCCAATTTTGAGCATTTTCAGCTAATGAATCGAGATACTCAACTAATTCTTTTGGATCTTTAGCTTCAAATGTTCCATTACACATAAATTAAACAATTTGCCTCTCTTTAGGTGTTAAGCCTTCATAAAATTGAGAAATAACTCTCCAAATTTCAAAACCATATTGTAGACAATGATTAAGCAATTCTTTGTATCTATCCCAACACTGATAAAAAGTTTCTTCTTGTTTTTGAGTGAAAGTGATTATTTGCCTTTTGAAAGAATTTTTTCTACGAGATGGAAATTTTTTGTAAAAAAATTGTTGTTGCAATTCATTCCAAGTTCGAATGAATCCCGATCTAAGATTTTGTAGCCAAGTTTTTGCTTTATCTTTTAAATAAAACGGAAAAATCTTAAGTCGAATGGTGTTCATGCTACACTTTAGATCATTATATGTGTTGCACACTTCTTCAAACTCTCGTAAATGCATGTATAGATTTTTAGAATCTAAGCCAAGAAAGTTGGGTAAAATTTGGATAATGCCAGGCTTAAAATTGAAATGAGATGTATCAGGTGGAAAAACTAGATATGAAGGTGCACTAGTACGTGTAGGATTCATGTGATCTCTAAGTGTTCTTCGTCTATCATAATCATGTTGAGACTGAATTTTTTCTTCATTTTCATGGATGGGTTCTTATGCCATGTTTTGTGAAAATAAAGAGTTATTCGAATGAGTCGACCACTAAGTGTACATGACCAAATGCTCATACAAATGCAAAAGATAAACACACAAAAGCAATAAAAATTCAAAGAAAGAACAACAAACTACAAAAAAAATTAAATAGACTTGAAATTAAATTATACTTCTCCGGCAAATGCGCAAAAAACATGATGCGAATTTGATTGTTGCACTCCCAAGAGTAGGTTGTCCAAAGTAGTATAATTCAGTGACTCCGATATCGTATTCACAGAGAAGCTAAGGTAATTAAAAATCCACTACAATGCCTTTTTGTTTTGTTTTTGTTTTTTTCTTTTAATTGTTTGAATCTTTAATAGGTAATTTTTAATTGTTCAAATTTTAATTAAAGTAGTTGAGATTAAAGGATTCACTCTTGATATTTAAATAAAGTTAACATTAATGAATACTATTGAAATTCACTTAAGAAAATGGTTCCAATACATTAAATAATCATATTTATATTATGTTATATATTATTATCTTATAAGTATATATACCAAAACCTATAAATTTTGTCAAGTATTTATTGTGGTATATATATAGTTGTAAACAATAAATCCAAGGTTCCCACTTTAAATGGTTGGTAAAAGCAAACTAATATTTAAATGGTACCAAGAAACTACTATTATGATATACTGATATATAATAAATCAGGACATCCACTTTAAATGATCGGTAAAACCAAACAAACATTTAGATTGTACCAAGAAATTAATATTATGATATATTCATATATAATAAATCAAGGCTTTCACTTTAAATGGTTAGTAATACCAAACTAACATTTAAAGGGTTCCAAGAATTTAGTGTAACGTATAGCAACAATAAATCAAAACTTCCACTTATAAGTAGGGTGTAATAATGCTTAAAGAAATAAATATAACATAAACAATAAATAATGATTAAATAATATAAAACATATATTCTTTTCTTTTTAATAACCTTATCATCATACCAAGAGTTTCAACTTTTCATCTCAACTTTGGAAAGTTAGCTACTCATCATTCAAAGTGTAAAACTTTGAATATGAAATTAACATGTAAATATATTTAAATGAAGAAATAAAGGGAAAAAAAGAGCGAAATATTATGAACTCAAACATTTGTTCATAAAATGAGAGATATCTCAATATATTACAATGCACCCCTATTTATATCCAAATTTGGGAAGGCAACCACAAATAAAATATTATTTTTTTACACATAAGTGTTCATTGGTGTTCAAAGAAATTAGGTCATCATACACATCACTTTTGAAAATCTTCTTGTGGGGACCTGGACGCTAATCAAATTCTTAATCACCATTGGGACTAATTAATCATTCATAATAAACAGGGTCTAAAAATTTTTCTTTTTAAATTACACAGCGGAAACATAATGTAATTAAATTCAAATTACATATTAAACATAACGTACAATTATTGTATGATCTACAATAATCCGACTAGGTTCAACTATAAGTCAGTGCTGAACCCTAAGTTGCTTCAAAGTCCGGATCTCCACGCTATCTAGTCCAGCCTCGTTCTCTTCTTGACCCTGATCCTAGCCCACCTGTTGCCATGCACACATACAGACAAGACAACAGCCGGATAACTCCGGTGAGATATAAATATCCCAGTATAAATCATGTATACATGCCATCATATAAACAATATATAAGTATATATCAAAAATCATATCATATATCAAAATCCTGATATCAATCCATAACAAGAATAATCATATTCTATACATGTACCCTAATCCGATACATAATTCAATATTCAGAATAAATTCTCTTCTAAGCATGTACCAATATCAGGAACATCAATCAATATCAAGAATAATTCCTATTCTAAACATGTACCAAATATCAGGAACCTAATCAATATCAAGAATAATTCCTATTCTAGACATGTACCAAATATCAGGAACATAATCAGTATTAATCCATACCATTCAATCTAGCTGTCACTCAGGCTAGTGACTCTATGTTTTAGACTAGACTCAATCCTAGTCTAGGGATCCCGGTTTCCAGATGTGGTATTCCTATATCGAATTCCGTAAAGGATGGAACCATAATCTCTATTACTCGATATAACCATGGCCCTGGTATTCCTATATCGAATTCCGTAATAGAAGAATTCCAATACCCTTTACTCGATATAACCAAATATGGTGTTCCTATATCGAATTCCGTAATAGATTCCATTACTCGATATAACCAACCATCCAGTGTCCTGACCTAACCGTCAAGGACTGTAGCTCTATCGCCAATATCCTATCTTGAGACATCGTGCAATGTGCCGTGGCGATACCACCACTATCCGGCACTTCTGTCGCAAGATAACTCGTCTAATACCTGTCATCTAATATCAAGAGAACAAGTACATCAATCAACTTAATGCAAATATCAATGCAATAAGGTAAAGTATGTGATTTAGAGAAACTCGAGTCAAACCTCCCTCGAGTTGTGCAATCCCAACTCAACATTAATTTATACCTTTATCTTCTCGCTCAGAAGAAGAAGAAGTCCCGACTCTATCTCGGTTCATTCCCAAATCTGGTAATCACAATATTGAACAGTCACAATATCAATAAATAACCCAATCCGGAATATGCTCTGATCAATATTTAAATCAAAATATACTCTGATCAATGTCAATCGACATACGGTATCACAATCTAATCTAAATCAATACCAACTCTGATCAATATAAATCAACTGATGTTTTGACGGCATAACAATACTGTCTCAATAACCCCGTCAATCCAAACATCACAGATATAATACCAGACTTCGTAATCACTGTCGATACCAGTCATAATTTCAATAACAATACATATCTGATATGAATTCTCAGTCAAATCGAATCCAAAAATCATAACAATTACATAAACGGTCTGTTTCTCAATCATGACTTCGCTTCTATGATGTTTAACATGACAAGAACATCATATATGAATCCTATCAAATTCTGACAATAGCATAATTTCAAAACATGTCAAAACGTAGCAAAACTTACGTCCAGTCGTAGCCTACGTTGATAGGAACTCGGTACTGAAGTCGGATTTAAAATCAGACGGACGGATTTCTCACGAATCGAATTCTAAAATCAAAGAATCAAAGTTTCCTCTGAATTTCCGTTTCCTTCTGATTATTTACGTTTGTATGTATATATATATATATTTACATCCACGTTGCTAGCAATGGCAAGTGGCACCACCACGTTTTGCATGCCGGCGCATATGCGCCCATACTGCCGCGCATATGCGCCACACTTCCTGTCTAGCTCGCGCAGGTGCGCGGCTTACGTCGCACATGTGCTCGCAATGCCCTGTTCTGCCTCCGAGGCTACTGGAGTGCTCGCTGCATATGCGCGAACTCAAGTCGCGCATATGCGCGAGACCTACTGATCGCGCATACTGTCCCTCGCCTTCGCTCACTAGCGCATATGCGCGTTCATCCCGGCACATATGCGCCCATGGTTCGGGACCTCCCGCGCATGTGTGCGCTACACTCGCGCATGTGCGTGAATCCTTCGCACATAAACACACACTTTTCACACGTACTTGTATTTCGTGTCCCGATTAATCTCTTTTGTAATCATATCAAATTATAAATCAATAATTACAGATTAACAGGATTAAATTCCCGGGCATTACATTTCTCCCCCCCTAAGATACGATTTCGTCCTCGAAATCACTGGTAATCAAATCAGATATCAACACGAAACTTATACAAGAGGTAAATCAGAAAACTTATCTCAATGAATCAATCTGAAATTTCAATCTCATATCAGATTCTGTCTTTCAGATAGTCTCATTGACCTACTGACACCCTTACTGTGTTATCAACAACAGAATAATCTTTGTTCTGAAATATTTTTCTTCCGGAAATATCTTTCTTTCATGAATCTCTGATTCCAGACATGAATAATCATCCAAGGAGTATAATCTCATAATCCTACTCGAACTAACTTGTGATAGAATCAATCACCCCTATTAGCTATACAACATCCGTATATACCAATCAACAATTCTAAAGCAATCAATATCCTCATCTATTAGTCCTATTCAAGGATATATTCAACCTTCGGCCTCCAATACCAGTCGTCATCGTCCGACGTTGGCTTATTTAAGTCTATGTCTTCTGATCTATCAAATCCGATCTCAAGTAACACTGCAATATCATTTCCATGCGAAGGAAAATAGCAGTTCTCACTGTACAATACTTCAACTAAAGCCATTTCGATACTCATCTAATAACTATTATCATACAATATATCAAAAGTGACAATGAATCATGTCAACTAGTGCTATAATCCAGCACCACAATTCCTGGATATCCTCCTAGTATCAGGATAGTTCACTCCGACTATCCTTCAATCTATCAATCACAGATAATAATCAAGCTATACCCTCAGCCAAAAGTATAAAATCAAACGAAAATCACAGTCTGACATAATTAACCTTGGCATTCAGTACCATCTGACCTCCGTTTCTGACATACCTCTCAGTCGTCTGGTCATATCAGTACGTCGTCCTGTACTATATCACATAGGCATATTTGAACAATCGTTCAATCATAACCACCTACTGGTACAATCTTGGCAAAATTTCGGTGATTCCCTCACCAAATCCATAGAAATGTACTCCCATTTCTATTGAAGAATCAATAATCGATATAATCAATCTCTTTGTTTCTATCTTTCTGTCTTCATCTGTCAGCGATTTAGACATTTCAATACAAATTCTGACATAACTGATTTTCATCTGTTTATATCAAAACTGTCTATTCGAATTACCACACATTTCCTGTTACCAGAATAGTACTGAATCTACTACTGTGTGTATCTGACAATACCTGTCATTCAAATCCGAATATCTGACACAAACAAATCAGCTAATCATATAAAATAAAATATTACCTACCTGGTATTCGGCTCTAACACACTGTTCTAACTATCAAAATCAAGTTCTGAACAGTCTAATCAAACTTCTGAACTGTTTATCATCTCAACGGTTCATAACAATCGGTATCAAACACAGACTCAGAATGATAATAATACCATATCAGATTCAGAATATCAGTACACAATGCTGATCTAATGACTGCATAAGACACAATCTCTGACATTTCTGACATCTCGGAAATTCTACCATATTCAATGTCATTCTCAGTCACTGATCCCTGTCTCAACAGTACTATAATTCAGTCAGTATACTATCTTCAGATATCATAGACTCTGAGTACAATCTGTCACAATCGAGATTCATATCCGAACAATTCTGTATACCACAATCTCAGTTCCCAGAATATTCAATTCTTTCAGTTCAATCAGTATCAGTCTATAAGAAATTCTAAAATGAAACCAATACCTGGAATCAAATCAAGGCTGAAATCACTTTCCCTGATACAGGACAACCTGAAATCTCATCTGGAAGACTATAGCAAACTTCCTGCTAGTAGTAAATCAATCACTGATAGACTCAACTTCAGTCATCAACTGAATACATAAGGGATTATTCCATTCCTTTCGATAATCATCGAATCATACATAATACGGCTATCAAGGAATTCAAAATCTAAATCCCTTACCGTATATCATTCATTCCATGGCCATTTCAGGTCCGAATCTTACCATCTCCTGGCAAGACTCTATAATTGCTCTGTACTTGTTCGATATCTCAAATATCAATCAGGCAGTCATCATCAGACAATACAAGTACAATCTGTCCTAATTCAATCCTATTCTCAACTTACTGCAGTATACAACATATCACAGAATATCACTGATATCAAATTCTTTTCCCCAAAAAGGTAAAGAACCAATACTACAGTAGATACAGAACCAACAGGTAAAGTATATATCCGTGCCACCCAATCAAGGATAATCATAATGATTGCATTAGTATATATCAATACATATGCATCATAATCATAGAGGAACAATACCTGCCACTATATCATCCAGTGTGTCCTGGGTCTGTTCCTTGATCACCATATCCAGATGATCTAGCTCCCTGAAATCCTCGGGAACCTCTCAGTTCTAGTACTCCTTTGGTTGTAATCCACCAACTTCTGGCAGCTTCTCGTAACTGAGGGAATACCAGTTTAACTCTCTGTTCATCTGTACAATCGAGTAAATCAAACAGTATTTCTATGTCATCAAACCAGTTCTCATACTCTTCAGACGTCCCGATACCACTCAGAATCGGCGGCTGAAATAACTGAAACTCTTTCAATTTAGTTTTCATCTGGATTTCTGATACATCTATCTGATCAGACGAAGTACTACCCCTTTCTGAAAATCTTCTACGAGGTATATCTGATGATCACAGGAATCAGTAATCACAAGAGATAATCAATCCCAATCCCTTTCTGATCAGCTTACCTTCTGATCAAGAATTGGTTCTGATTCATTTTTAAATCAGATATATTACCAAATCAATTCAGATATTCAGGTAACATACATTTAAATGCAATAAACCATGCTGGCATGCTAGCATACTCAATGTAAATCAACATAATACTATATCACATGCTAGCAATCAAAAGCAGGAAAGAAAACTCAGTCTACCCCGCTCACTCTTTTCTATCTCAGTGCTAAGGAACCTACAGTTCAAGGACCTACAGCTCTGATACCACCTGTTGTGGGGACCCGGACGCTAATCAAATTCTTAATCACCATTGGGACTAATTAATCATTCATAATAAACAGGGTCTAAAAATTTTTCTTTTAAATTACACAGCGGAAACATAATGTAATTAAATTCAAATTACATATTAAACATAACGTACAATTATTGTATGATCTACAATAATCCGACTAGGTTCAACTATAAGTCAGTGCTGAACCCTAAGTTGCTTCAAAGTCCGGATCTCCACGCTATCTAGTCCAGCCTCGTTCTCTTCTTGACCCTGATCCTAGCCCACCTGTTGCCATGCACACATACAGACAAGACAACAGCCGGATAACTCCGGTGAGATATAAATATCCCAGTATAAATCATGTATACATGCCATCATATAAACAATATAAAAGCATATATCAAAAATCATATCATATATCAAAATCCTGATATCAATCCATAACAAGAATAATCATATTCTATACATGTACCCTAATCCGATACATAATTCAATATTCAGAATAAATTCTCTTCTAAGCATGTACCAATATCAGGAACATCAATCAATATCAAGAATAATTCCTATTCTAAACATGTACCAAATATCAGGAACCTAATCAATATCAAGAATAATTCCTATTCTAGACATGTACCAAATATCAGGAACATAATCAGTATTAATCCATACCATTCAATCTAGCTGTCACTCAGGCTAGTGACTCTATGTTTTAGACTAGACTCAATCCTAGTCTAGGGATCCCGGTTTCCAGATGTGGTATTCCTATATCGAATTCCGTAAAGGATGGAACCATAATCTCTATTACTCGATATAACCATGGCCCTGGTATTCCTATATCGAATTCCGTAATAGAAGAATTCCAATACCCTTTACTCGATATAACCAAATATGGTGTTCCTATATCGAATTCCGTAATAGATTCCATTACTCGATATAACCAACCATCCAGTGTCCTGACCTAACCGTCAAGGACTGTAGCTCTATCGCCAATATCCTATCTTGAGACATCGTGCAATGTGCCGTGGCGATACCACCACTATCCGGCACTTCTGTCACAAGATAACTCGTCTAATACCTGTCATCTAATATCAAGAGAACAAGTACATCAATCAACTTAATGCAAATATCAATGCAATAAGGTAAAGTATGTGATTTAGGGAAACTCGAGTCAAACCTCCCTCGAGTTGTGCAATCCCAACTCAACATTAATTTATACCTTTATCTTCTCGCTCAGAAGAAGAAGAAGTCCCGACTCTATCTCGGTTCATTCCCAAATCTGGTAATCACAATATTGAACAATCACAATATCAATAAATAACCCAATCCGGAATATGCTCTGATCAATATTTAAATCAAAATATACTCTGATCAATGTCAATCGACATATGGTATCACAATCTAATCTAAATCAATACCAACTCTGATCAATATAAATCAACTGATGTTTTGACGGCATAACAATACTGTCTCAATAACCCCGTCAATCCAAACATCACAGATATAATACCAGACTTCGTAATCACTGTCGATACCAGTCATAATTTCAATAACAATACATATCTGATATGAATTCTCAGTCAAATCGAATCCAAAAATCATAACAATTACATAAACGGTCTGTTTCTCAATCTGACTTCGCTTCTATGATGTTTAACATGACAAGAGCATCATATATGAATCCTATCAAATTCTGACAATAGCATAATTTCAAAACATGTCAAAACGTAGCAAAACTTACGTCCAGTCGTAGCCTACGTTGATAGGAACTCGGTACTGAAGTCGGATTTAAAATCAGACGGACGGATTTCTCACGAATCGAATTCTAAAATCAAAGAATCAAAGTTTCCTCTGAATTTCCGTTTCCTTCTGATTATTTACGTTTGTATGTATATATATATATATTTACATCCACGTTGCTAGCAATGGCAAGTGGCACCACCACGTTTTGCATGCCGGCGCATATGCGCCCATACTGCCGCGCATATGCGCCACACTTCCTGTCTAGCTCGCACAGGTGCGCGGCTTACGTAGCGCATGTGCGCGCAATGCCCTGTTCTGCCTCCGAGGCTACTGGAGTGCTCGCGCATATGCGCGAACTCAAGTCGCGCATATGCGCGAGACCTACTGATCGCGCATACTGTCCCTCGCCTTCGCTCACTCGCGCATATGCGCGTTCATCTCGGCGCATATGCGCCCATGGTTCGGGACCTCCCGCGCATGTGCGCGCTACACTCGCGCATGTGCGTGAATCCTTCGCACATAAACACACACTTTTCACACGTACTTGTATTTCGTGTCCCGATTAATCCCTTTTGTAATCATATCAAATTATAAATCAATAATTACAGATTAACAGGATTAAATTCCTGGGCATTACACTTCTCATCCGAATTTTCTAATCCGCATAAAACAAAATATGTAGATAATTGAGTTTTTTGAATTGTGATATTTGTTTTTCACCATTTGACCAAGTAACTTGAGAGATATGGTCAAAATACTAGAGCATGATAAAACTGCCACTGTTTTGGTAACTTCATTTGTTGCGTAATTTGATCCCAATTGTGAGAATACTTTTATCTCATGCTTGTCACCAATATTGTAGATATTTTCATCAACTTTGTACACGTCTAAGAATCATTTTAATCTCATTTCCATGTGGTTCTCACGTATCGAATGGAAAAGTCCTAGTTTATGGTTGTACACCATTAGTCCTTATGACCCGGGACAACATTGAGACTCTATGTGCTAGAATTACACTTTGACTTGTTTACCGACTCTCATGGGGTCATCAGGTGGCAAGGTTGGGTGTTCTGTCGAAACATATAGGAGTCGATGCATTGTAGTCGGGGATTCACCGCTTACCTTCGGGTATGGATATCCTATGTGTTCTCATGTGTATGTAGGTTAAAATCTCTGAGCAGAGTATGGTGGTAATTATGAAAGGAGTTTCATAGATTACACCATCGATGCAACTACGACATGACACATAGTATCGATTCACTGACAACTCTCGATAAACCAATGGTTGTCGAATCGATCGGGATATATGAGTTGAAGGGACCATACTGTACGCTAACCATAATTGAATGGTTCTTGCAGGCACTATCATTTGAAACCTAAGAAATCATGTAAGCGATGCTGCTAGGCGTTTAACATGATTGGTTGGGTACTATCAGACTTGAGTTCTGACGTTCTTGTTATCAAGGAGTTGATAAGTAAGAATGGAGCAATTGGGGTATGCTCATATAAGGACATGTTTAGTCCGAATCATATGGAGATGTGAACCCACGGCTAGTTGTATCAATGAACCATTGAGGGCCACACAAGTACTAGCTTTCTAGATCCCGTTGAGAAGTTAAAATAGTTCAATGTGTTGAACGGCTTATAAAGGAGTTTATAAGTTTAAGGAAAAATAGAAGTATGACTTCTATGAGAGAAATGTATTTTTTAATTGATGAATGTGTTCCTAAATTAAAAATAGGCCAAGTAAATAATGTATTTGAAAATTGTGATTTTCATAAACATTATTATGGACTAAATTAAATTAATTCAAGTGTTGAGTTAATTAAACACTAGTTGGCCTAGTAGAGTCCAAATAATTAAATTAATTCAAGTGTTAAATTAATTAAATTACATTAGGCCTTGTAGAGCCCAATTGGAAATAATTATTTAACTAGTGGGTTTGAGTAAAATCAAGTAAAGTCTAATTGGACTCAAATATGTTTGAGACAATTAAAAAGTCCATGGGCCCTTTGTAATTATTACAAGCCCACTAGGTTTTGCATGCTTGGGAGGTGAAGAGTTGTGGATTACTTTTTGATTAAAAAATTGCATGGCATGCAAAAAGGTGTTTCAAATTTTCCCACAACCTAGACAACTCATCCTCCCTCATTCATCTCTTGTGTTGGCCGAAATATTCTAACATATTTCTCTCCATTTTTCTTCAATTTTTGTTGAAGAATTCTTGCACTTCTCCTTGAAAAATCCTCATATTTTTCTAGTGCCAAATATGAGGGGATCTTCCTAGTTAGTGGTGGGCTTGATTTTTGGACAAGGAGTGTTCAAAATAAAGGAGGAAGCTTGTAGAACAATTCATCCTTTCAAGAGCTAAAGTGTTTACACTTTAGTAATTGGAGACATCATCAACCACAAGAGGTTGATATGTAACGATTTTCTCAACACCCTATGTATGACAAAGTTGAGATTTTGTATATGCTACACCTAGTACACAAGGTGGCCGAATTCTATGTGTAAAAACCGAAAATTTTTGCTTCCGTTGTGCATTCGGGCACCCTAAAATCGATCCATTTCAAGTGGTATCCGAGCTAAGGGTACTAGTTTTTATGTAGCATATACATAATATTATATTGAGGGCGATTTCTAACCGATTGAGATGAAAATTTGCAACAAAAAGGGATTTTTCGGGCAGCTCGGGCTGCCCGAGGGGCTGGCCATTTCGGGCAGCTAGGGAAGCCCGTGGGGCTGCCCGAATCCCCCCTTTAAAAAATAAAAAAAATTTGTCGTCGGAATCCGGCGACGACGATGACGACTAGGGTTTCCAAAAGTGTTTTGGATTATCAAAGTGTCATGGGCCTTGAGTTGTTGGGTCATTAGATGGCTAACATATTTGTGAATTTTAAATGGGCCAAAATGTTTTTGGTGAAAAATGAGTTTTTGGGGCCTTAAGTTTAAAATTACAAAAGTTGCAATTTTTCTCATAAAATAAATAATTGAAGTTGGACTTTAATTATTTATAGTAAATTGTGATTTACAAGAAATTCGGTTATAAATAAATTAATTGGAAAATAGACAAAGGTGTTTGTATACTTTGTTAATTTATTTTATAATCGTGGCGGTTAGTGATTGGTTCAAGTTATATAATATTGGATCAATTAATTATCGTGATAATTAATTGATGGTGTTTTATATGTGATATTATGCATGAAGGATGATCGAAAGCCCAAGCCCAATTTGCTATGTGTATGCTAGGATATTTTCTGTTGAATGATTGTAATAATTATCAATTTATAAAGTGGGCTTGGTTTATGGCACGTTCCCACCTCCATGAGATGTATCCCTATTTGCCATGGATATTTATTTGTAAATATTAGTATAGTGGATGATCAAGATTGGAAGATGGTGGCCATGATGATTATGAAGATCGAAGACATGTAAATATTGGAAGCTAATGTAATAGTTGCATTTGCATTCCATGTATTTCCCTAGGATTGGACCTAGGCCCGTGTTTAGTTCACACGGGCCATTAGTGTTGGGGCGATTGATCATCCTTGTTTATTTACTGTTTATAATATATGAATGATATGTTATAAACAATGAGTATGTGCGTTATTATTATGATAATAACAAAGTTGCATGAATCCGGCAAACATACGATCAAACATGGCGAGCTTTTAAACAAAATTAATGATGAGACCTTTCAAAATTAAAAACCCTCATTTTGTATAAGATTCAAAATTAATATCAAGCCCGAAAAAGGGAATTATAAATTTGTTTATAATTTCCTTGTCTTCCATCGACAATGGGTGCATGATGAACGCTACCCGTACTCGGGACTCGGCTCATATTATTGGGGGGGCCCTGGGTGCCGGAAAGCTGTGACATCCATTGACATGGTGATGTGAACTACGTGGAACTCTCATGATTTCGGCTCATATTATTGAGGGAACTCATGGCGTCCGTCCATTAAGATTCAATATCGATGGGTAAGGCTTGACACGTAAAGATGAACGACGTCATATTATTGGGTGCTAATCAAACGTGAGACAAAAGTTTACGTAAGGGTTGCATTGTGATGCAATTTGAATATACCTTTTAGGAATTATGATTGGCTGATATTATTCGGGATCATAATTCGCTAATTGGACCTTACGTACCTACTGGGGAAATGATTTTCCCGTTTTCACTAGAGGGTAGTGAAAATGTCAAAACAGTGGAAGTGAAAATTTATAAAATTAAAGTCCAAACTTTATATCTTATTAAATATTTTAAAATAGTCATTAACATTTATCTGTTTTACTTTTCAGTACAAAACATTGACAATGTCTTCGATTCGCAACACGCTATCCGCTATACTAGAAAAACATGTGTTAACCGGACCTAACTATCTCACTTGGCTAAGAAATCTGAAAATCGTCGAAACTCGGAAAAGATTGCATATACACTGACTGAGTCGGCCCCTGCTGAGGCTCCGACTAGCTTCACTCCTGAGGAATTGCAGACCTACAAGGATTGGTGTGACCATGACTTGAGGGCTAGGTGTTATATGCAGGGTTCTATGAACGATGAGCTGCAGAGGCGTTTTGAGGATGCAAAGAATGCTGCTGACATTCATATGCACCTCAAGGAGCTCTTTGGTGAGCAGACTCGGCCTCTTAGGCATGCTACCGTCAAGGAGCTGATCACTATGCGCATGCGAGATGGGGCCTCGGTCCATGAGTGTAATGCCCGAAAATTAATTATTATAATCAGACATTGATTATTGACATGATTGAGGTTATAAGAACTCAAATGATGAGGTCGGGCATCGTTATAGTATAAGCCAAGATGTTCAATCGAACATCTCGAGATGTTCGGCCGAACATCTCAAAAGAAATGACCGGCGCACATGCGCGAAGAAACATGCGCATATGCGCGAGGGGTCCAGAAGCCCTCGCGCATATGCGCGAGAAAATGCGCGCATAAGCGCGACAGCTCCAGAATCTTTGGCGCATATGCGCGAGATGAAGCGCGCATATGCGCGAGAGGAATTGTGGCAAATTTTTGGGAAGACACGTATGAATTACATGCAATATATATATATATATATATATATATATATATATATATATATATATAATATATATATATATATATATATATATATATATGTAACTTCGAAAATTGCATTCAGAATTGGTAAGAAATAGAAACGAGGGTCGAAGTTTGGAAAGAAAATCCTTACGCCTTTTGTGAGAAATCCGTCCGTCAGATTTTGAATCCGACTTCGGTACTGTGTTCCTATCGACGTAGGCTACAACTGGACGTAATTTTGCTACGTTTTGTTATGTTTTGAAATTATGGTATTGTCAGAATCTGATATGATTCATATATGATGTTCTTGGCATGTTAGACATCGTATAATCGAAACCAGACTGTGGAACAGATACCATATGAAATTGTAATGATTTTTAGAGTTGAGTTGATTGAGAATTGATATCAGAATTGAGTTGTTATCGAGTATGAGATATTAGAATTAATATCTGATTGATATGGTATTGTTGGTATATTGATATGATACATGGTATTGTTGGGTATATTGATATGATACCGTTATGCCATCGATATTGAATTAGGTTAAGTATTGAGCAGAACAAAATTGATTCGAGTGGTGTATTGATATTATACTCCTCGATATTGTTCTTGTCAGATTGAGTATTGACAGATTTGAGTTCGAGACTTCGACAGAATCAGAGTATCAGAAAGAAAGGTATAAATTAATGTTGAGTTGGGATTGCACAACTCGAGTGAGGTTTGACTCGAGTTTTCCTAAATCACATACTTTTACTTATTGCATTGATATTTGCAATTGATGAGACTTATGATTGTAGTCTATTGATTTATAGCTACTGTATGATAATATTGATATTTGTAGCCTATTGATTTATAGCTACTGCATGTAATGACTGCTGATTCGCTAGTCATTGACTGATTTGCTTAGATACTGAATGGATGTATTGATTACTGAGTCGTTGAGTCATAGGCTGATTCGCCTAGTCACCGGCTGATTCGTCGGGTTATTGGCTGATTCGTCTGGTTATTGACTGATTCGTCTAAACTTAAGCTGATTCGCTTAATTACAGGCTGATTCGTCTGGTTGTTGGCTGATTCGCCTAATTCTTGACTGATTCGTCAATTTTGCGGCTGATTCGCCCAGATACTAGATATATGAATGATATCGATGCTGTGTAGGGATTGATTCATTCCTAGCGACTGAGATTCGGTATATTTATCATTATCCAGACACCGGGATCCCTAGGATAGAGTTGAGTCGAGTCTGAGACGACGCGTTGTTGAGTCAAGTCTGAGTCTGAGTATGATTCTTTGCTTGATATTAATTATGTTTCAGATTTGAGACATGTTATGAATAATTATTATATGCTTTCGTATATGTTTTATATGACTGCATGTTTACATTGTTTATACTGGGATATTTATATCTCACTGGAGTTATCCGGCTGTTATCTTGTTTTGTATGTGTGCATGACAACAGGTGGGGCTGGATCAGGGTCAAGAAGAGGATGAGAGAAGATTAGATAGCGTGGAGATCCGGGCTTCGAAGCAACATAGGATTCAGCACTGATATGTAGTTGAACCTAGTGGAATTCTTGTAGATAACACAAGATTTGTATGTTCATGTTTAATATGTAATTTGAGTAAATTACATTGCGTTTCCGCTTTGTATTTTAAAAAAAAAAATTTAGACCCTGTTTTATAATTGATTAATTAGTCCCCTTGATGATTAAGAACTTTATTCGTGTCCGGGTCCCCACAATGAGCATGGCCTGAAGATGATTGGGCTCGTGGACAAGCTCGTTGGCATGGATCTGATCTTGCCTTCGGAGTTGACCACCGACGTGTTGCTCTTATTGTTGTCTAGCTTATTTGATCCTTTTATGGTGAACTTCAACATGAACAAGATGGAACCGAGCCTTGAGGAGTTGGTGAACATGCTTGTGACCATTGAGTCCACCATCAAGAAAGAGAAGCCGGTTCTTTTCGTGAGCTCTTCATCTGGTACGAAGACCGTTCCACCTAGGAAGGTAAAGAAGCGTTCTCTCCAACGTCCCAAGAAGAGCGTACCCTTGAAGAGGCAGACTCCAGGTCCCGTAATGGCAGCCACGCGAGTGAAGGATGACAAGACTGTTGACATCTGTCATCACTGCAAGAAGCCTGGACATTGGAGGCGTAACTGCATGGAATATCTTGCCCAGAAGAGTTCTCGAAACGGTATGTTCTATATCGAAGTAAACATTTCAATTAACTCTACTTCTTGGGTATTGGATACCGGCTGTGGCTCACATCTCTGTAATTATTTGCAGGTGATGGGAAGAAGTAGGAGGCTTAGGGAAGGTGAGACCTTCTTGAGGATGGGCAATGGGGCAAGAGTTGCTGCCAAAGCTGTTGGAGATGTTTCTTTAATTTTGAACAATGATTTTAAGTTGTTGTTAAGAGATGTTTTGTTTGTACCAGACTTGGTGAAAAACATTATTTCCATTTCTATGTTAGACAAAGATGGATTTTCTTGTTTATTTAGCAAAGGTGTTTTCAACATTTAAGAGAATGAATGTTTAGTTGGTATCGGAGAACTTGAAAACGATCTCTATAACTTAAAATTGAAAGATATTCCACTAAACAATGTCCAAGCGATAACAACAACAAACAAGCGCAAACAAGATACTCTAAATTTGGCACAATTATGGCATGCTCAATTAGGACATATTTCCCTAAGAAGGATGAACAAGCTAGTGGGAGTTGGCATGTTTGATATGTCTGATATTTATGCTCTCACGACTTGTGAATCCTGTCTGAAAGGAAAGATGACCAAAATTCTCTTTAAGGGCCATGTGAAGTGAGCCAAAGGGTTATTGGATTTGATCCATACCAATGTGTATGGTCCGCTTAGCATCACCACTAAGCATGGACATGCCTACTTCATCACCTTTACCGATGACTTTTCGAGGTATGGGTATGTGTATTTGATGAAATACAAGTCTGAAGCCTTTGAAAGGTTCAAATAATTCAGAAGTAAAGTAGAGTAGCTATTGGGACGAAGCATCAAGACACTTCGATCGGATCAAGGTGGTGCCGAGTTCCAAGATTATCTTAGGGAGAATGGGATTCTCTCGCAGTGGACTCCTCCCGCTACACCGCAGTTGAATGGTGTTTTGGAGTGTCGTAACCGGACTTTGATGGACATGGTTCGGTCTATGATGGGGTTCACGGAGTTGACGCCATCCTTTTGGGGATATGCGCTTGAGACAGCGGCACTATTGTTGAACAATGTCCATTCAAAGGCAGTTGATAAGACACCATATGAGATATGGATGGGTAAGCCACCCAAATATTCTTATCTTAGAATATGGGGGTGCCCTGCTTATGTGAAGCAGGTAGTGAGAGATAAATTGGATAGTCGATCCATTTTATGTTACTTCGTGGGATATCCAAAGAATTCTGTTTGATACTACTTCTATCATCCCCAAGAAACAAAGGTGTTTGTTTCTAGGAATGCAACCTTTTTGGAAAAGGAATTTCTATTAGATAGAAAAGGCGAGAGGATAGAACTCGAAGAGGTTCGAGAGACACCCAAAATTATAGAACCCACACCCGAAGAGCCAAGAGAGGAGATACAAGCTCCTAGAAGATCCGAGAGAGTCTCGAGAACACCTATATGGTATGGTCTGCTTCTTGAATAGGGCCATGATGAGCCTAACCATGGATGTGATCCAGGGACCTTCAAGGAAGCATTATCTGATGCCGATTCATCCAAGTGGCTTGAAGCGATGGAATCGAAGATGAATTACATGCATTCGAACCAAGTGTGGAATCTCGTGGATCCACCTAAGAGAATTGTTTCCATAGGGTGTAAATGGATTTACAAAAGGAAACTTGGGGCGGATGCTAAGGTATTGACCTTCAAAGCGCGATTGGTGGCAAAAGGATATACTCAAAGACAAGGAGTTGTCTTTGAGGAAACCTTTTCTCCAGTTGCAATGTTCAAGTCCATAAGGATTTTTCTAGCCATAGCTGCATGGTATGACTATGAGATATGGGAGATGGATGTTAAGACAGCCTTCCTTAATGGGGATATTAAGGAAGAGATTTACATGTCTCAACCCGAAGGGTTTACATCTATCGGAAGTGAGCATATGGTATGCAAACTTCAAAGATCTATTTATGGTATAAAGCATGCATCTAGGAGTTGGAACCTCAGATTCGATAGTACAATCAAAGAGTTTGGTTTTGCTAAAAATCCTGAGGAACCTTGTGTGTATAAGAAGGTAAGTGGGAGTGCTGTGACATTCCTGGTGTTGTATGTTGATGTAATTCTACTCAATTGGAATGATGTAGGAATGTTGCAATCAACTAAGATATGGTTAGCGAGTAAGTTCTCGATGCAGGACTCGGGTGAGGCATCTTTTGTATTGGGAATACAGATCTATAGAGATATATCAAAAAGATTTCTTGGTCTCACCCAGTCCACATACATTGATACCATCGTGAAGCGGTTCTCGATGGATGAGTCCAAGACATCTACCAATGTGTCATGGCGTGTCCCTATCCAAGTCTATGTCTCCCAAGGCTGATGTAGAGATAGCGGCGATGACAAGCATTACTTATGCATCTGCGATTGGTAGCATCATGTATGGGATGATATCTACGCGTCCTGACGTGGCTTTCGCACTAAGTGTAGTGAGTAGATATCAATCGAACCCCGGTCTTCCACATTGAAAGCTGTGAAAGACATCCTCAAGTATTTGAGAAGGACCAATAAATTGTTCTTGGTCTATTGGGGTGGAGAACTGATATTGGAAGGCTATACTGACTCTAGCTTCCAAAGCGATATCGATGACTCGAAGTCAACCTCTGGATTCATATTCATGCTCAATGGTGCTGCTGTCTCTTGGAAGAGTTCCAAGCAAGACAGTACTGCGGATTCCACCACTGAGGCAGAATATATTGCTGCATCAGCTGCAGCAAAGGAGGCAGTTTGGATAAGGAATTTCGTCCAAGATTTGGGCGTCATTCCTAATGGAGTTGCTCCTGTCCCGGTGTTTTGTGACAACACGGAAGCCATTGCTCAAGCAAAGGAGCCGTGGTCTCATCAGAAGTCCAAACACGTATTGAGAAAGTACCACATCCTCATAGAGATCGTGGAAAGAGGAGATGTCACGATTGACAAAATCGGCTCCGCAGATAATGTTGCTGATCCACTAACTAAGCCATTACCTGGACCATTGTTCGAGAAGCATCGCGAATCGATGGGTTTGAAGCATATGGGTAGTTGGCTCTAGTGCAAGTGGGAGATTGTTAGAGTGGGTGCCCGTCGAGCCAAGTGTTGGCCGAGGGTTCATGATTAAACTCTATGTATGAACAGTATTTATTTTAATAATATTTGAATTTATTGTTTTGGCACTTTTTTATCTGTATACCCATGCTAGTTGCATAGATAAAGCCCTTGAATATACAAATAATAGAAAGAATATGAGATGCTCATATGATGAGTATCATGAAACTCATATTTGTAATACTGTATATTCTAAAAGGTTCCTAGTCGATTCAGCCGCCACTAAGAAGGATATAGGCCGCTCGAGTTCGAGACTAGTATCTGCGATGTAAGTACCATGTTTCATTGGTAGGGGACATTGTGATGTCCGAGCATGCAGATATGTGCTCCTTGTAGAGTGCACTGAACAACCCTCTATAAAGGACTTTCCAAGTGGTTCTCACTTATCGAGTGGAAAAGTCCTAGTTTATGGTTTTACACCATTAGTCCTTATGACCCGGGACAACATTGAGACTCTATGTGCTAGAATTACACTTTGATTTGTTTACCGACTCTCATGGGGTCATCAGGTGGCAATGTTGGGTGTTCTGTCGAAACATATAGGAGTCGATGCATTGTAGTCGGAGATTCACCGCTTACCTTCGGGTATGGATATGCCTATGTGTTCTCATGTGTATGTAGGTTGAAGGTTGAAATCTCTTATCAGAGTATGGTGGTAATTATGAAAGGGGTTTCATAGATTACACCATCGATGCAACTACGACATGACACATAGTATCGATTCACTGACAACTCTCGATAAATCAATGGTTGTCGAATCGATCGGGATATATGAGTTTAAGGGACCGTACTGTACGCTAACCATAATTGAATGGTTCTTGCAGGCACTATCATTTGATACCTAGGGAATCATGTAAGCGATGCTGCTAGGCGTTTAACATGATTGGTTGGGTACTATCAGACTTGAGTTCTGACGTTCTTCTAATCAAGGAGTTGATAAGTAAGAATGGAGCAATTGGGGTATGCTCATATAAGAACATGTTTAGACCGAATCACATGGAGATGTGAACCCACGGCTAGTTGTATCAATGAACCATTGAGGGCCACACAAGTACTAGCTTTCTAGATCCCGTTGAGAAGTTAAAATAGTTCAATGTGTTGAACGGCTTATAAATGAGTTTATAAGTTTAAGGAAAAATAGAAGTATGAATTATATGAGAGAAATGTATTTTTTTAATTTATGAATGTGTTCCTAAATTAAAAATAGGCCAAGTAAATAATGTATTTGAAAATTGTTATTTTCATAAACATTATTATGGACTAAATTAAATTAATTCAAGTGTTGAATTAATTAAACACTTGTGGGCCTAGTAGAGTCCAAATAATTAAATTAATTCAAGTTTTGAATTAATTAAATTACATTGGGCCTTGTATAGACCAACTGAAAATAATTATTTAACTAGTGGGCTGGGCTTGAGTAAAATCAAGTAAAGTCTAATTGGGCTCAAATATGTTTGAGACAATTAAAAAGTCCATGGGCCCTTTGTAATTGTTACAAGCCCACTAGGTTTTGCATGCTTGAGAGGTGAAGAGTTGTGGATTACTTTTTGATTAAAAAATTGCATGGAATGCAAAAAGGTGTTTCAACTTTTGCCACAACCTAGACAACTCATCCTCCCTCATTCATCTCTTGTGTTGGCCGAAATATTCTAACATATTTCTCTCCATTTTTCTTCAATTTTTGTTGAGGAATTCTTGCACTTCTCCTTGAAAAATCCTCATATTTTTCTAGTGCAAAATATGAGGGGATCTTCCTAGTTAGTGGGGGCTTGATTTTTGGACAATGAGTGTTCAAAGGAAAGGAGGAAGCTTGTAGATCAATTCATCCTTTCAAGAGCTAAAGTGTTTACACTTTAGTTGGAGCCATCATCAACATCAAGAGGTTGATAGGTAACAATTTTCTCAACACCCTATGTATGACAAAGTTGAGATTTTGTATATGCTACACCTAGTACACAGGGTGGCCGAATTTTATGTGTAAAAACCGAAATTTTTTGCTTCCGTTGTGCATTCGGGCACCCTAAAATCGATCCCTTTCACTTGTATAGGGTTGCGCCACTGCCAGCTTCTGCAGCTCAGTCTTCATGCCTCAAATCTGTTAGCTTTATGTTTTAAATGATTTACTTCTATCCCCCGCATGTTTGCATGATATACGTTTTACGATAATTCACGGTGAATGTTTAACGAATTTCACTGCCTGTGCTTTTCAGGCGGAGCAGGCGCTGCGAGACATTGATTTTGAGGTGCAGCGGAAGTGACAACAGACTGTAACACCCTCAACCGGTTTTAATAAAATAACAGCGGAATTTAAAATTTTCTTCAAAATGGAGGAAGGATTCACAATACATTTCATATATAATCAAAAGTATACACATGATCAATAAAATGATACAACAAAAAGCAAAATATCATTCTTGTGATCATGTCCAAAATGCTATCAAAAGATCTTCTTCCTTCCATCTCTTCTATATGCATATGACTCCGGCCCACAATCGACGTCCCGGCCCGTCACTCTTATCTGCATTACATGAAATAACTGAAATGAGTATAAAACCCAGCAAGTGGAACTCTTACATAGCAATGGATACATATCATACTCTGTAAAACATGGCTTTGAAATTATTAAATACCATCAACTCTTGAAACATGAATAACATAGCAATATAACAATAGGATGGTATTTCTCTTTTCTCTGTTGGATTGATATCTATATAGTATCTCTGTCTCTGTACCTATATCCCATCGATATAAATCGATAACACTGAAGGATATAAGCCTATGGTCGTTGATCAACTAATTGCATGCAATCTCTGACTATGTATATATCAATCCAATAACTCATTTAAACTCTCTCTTTGGCATTTTATCACTTACAACAATAAACCATATAGCTCTTTTTCTCTGGTATTCCCTTTTCCACAATTGAGACATAAAATGCCTCCATAATATACAACAAAGTGTATCAATACATAACATGAATCAAAAGAAGGGAATAGCACATTAAAACCATTGAAACACCATACATATAATATCATGTGAGAACAAGGAATGAAATTCCACTTACAACCAATAAAAACCTTGATTCTATACTCTTGGTTGAATTTCTACAACAATAAACCATATATTGTACCATCAATATCTCAATAATCATAAACCCATATCAATTAATCCATAAAACCAACACCATCAACAAACCCAATACTTCCCCCAACATCAAAACCAAGAAATAATCAAAGCCACAAGCTTACCTTAGCTCCTTGAACCAACAAGAACCTTGCTCTCACACCAACAATCTAACCACAAGCTTGAATCAAAGAAAGGAAATGAAAGAAATGTAGAAACCCTAGTCTCCGAAGAGCTTAAATCGAAAATGGAGGAGAAGAAATGAGAAAAAGTGAGCCAACTCTTGCATTTAAACACTTAAATCACGAAAACACGTTTCTACTGTTCACGCACCGCGGGTGCGCTACCTTCTTCACCGCGGGTTCGGTGTGCCTACGGCACCTCAACCAAAAGTCCAAAAATGTCGACCGCGGGTGCGGTAACCTTTACACCGCGGGTGCGGTGTGTCTTCGGCAATCTCATCAAAAATCTGAATTAAAGACCGCGGGTGCGGTCTTCTCTTGAGCGCGGGTGCACTGTCACCTGAAGCCAACAACAAACTCTATGCAAATAAAATCGAATCGTAAAGCCACTTCTCTTCATAATTTGGCAACACTCCCAACGAGAAAGTTTCACCTCTATAACATATCTAACCACTCCAATTGGCTTCATAGCAATCGGCTCAACATACAAATTACCATTAATTAAATCGCAACGACGCTTCAATAATCGCCACACAACAACTATAAACAACAATACTATAAACCATAAATCAAGATTCTTAACATCCAAACCATACTAAACTCGACCAAATAGTCAGTAATCATATGAAATCTTAGACCGTACCAGTTCACCAGGTTTGGCTATTACAATCTTCCCTCCTTAAAGGAATTTCGTCCTCGAAATTGGCGTCACTGCGCAAACAACTCAGGATACTTCTCATTCATCTCGTCCTCTGGTTCCCACGTGGTCTCTTCAATCAAATGATTCCTTCAAAGGACTTTAACAATGACGATCTCTTTGTTTCTCAACACTTTAACTTTTCAATCCAAAATCTGGACTGGAATGTCTTGGTACGTCAAATTCGGCGTCAAATCCAATGACTCGTGGCGAAGAACATGGGAAGGATTTGCAATATATTTCCTGAGCATGGAGACATGAAAAACATTATGAACTCTGTCAAGATCTGGCGGTAGGGCTAACCTGTAAGCTCGATCACCAACTCTGTCCAAAATCTCAAATGGACCAATAAATCTCGGACCCAACTTTCCCTTCTTGCCAAACCGCATCACACCCTTAAGAGGTGCTATCTTCAAGAACACATGGTCGCCAACCTCAAACTGCAACGGCCTACGTCTGACATCAGCATAACTCTTCTGTCTATATTGTGCTGTCTTCATCGTCTCTCGAATAACAACAACAACATCAGCTGTCTGTTGGACAACCTCTGGACCCAACATCTTCCTCTCACCAATCTCATCCCAATACAAAGGCGATCTACACCTCCTGCCATAAAGTGCTTCATACGGGGCCATGCCAATCGTCGCTTGGTAGCTATTATTGTACGTGAACTCGACAAGAGGCAATTTGGAATCCCAGCTACCAGGATAATCGATAGTACAAGCTCTGAGCATATCCTCTAGAATCTGAATAACTCTCTCTGATTTACCATCGCTCTGGGGATGATATGATGTACTGAATGCTAATCATGAACCCATAGCTCTGTGCAAACTCTTCCAAAACTCTGAAGTAAATCTAGGGTCACGATCAGACACGATCGACACAAGAACACCATGAAGTCTAACAATCTCTGCTATTGTGGGGACCCGGGCTCTAACTCAATTCTGTCTGGGATTAAATGGATCTGTGAGAAAATGTGGGTCAAATTTTCGCTTTTTAACATTCATTCAAATGTATATAAACAAGCATAAGTTCTTTATTTATTTCTACAAACATACAACATGTCTTGTTCGGGTACAATCATACAACTAGGGTTTAATACAAATCATGAACTACAAATAATACAAGTCTAGTAAAACCACTAGTCATCTTCTGCGCCCGTAGTCACCCCGCTATCTTGAACTCATCTCTGTCGTGAACCAGATCCTTCCCCACCTGTTGTTATGCACACATACAGACATAACAACAGCCGGAAACTCCGGTGAGAACAAATCCAAGTATAAAACATGTATACATGCATATGCATAATAAAATCATAAAACACCATATCATGCATGTAACATAAATCATGGGTTCCATAGTCTATGAAACCAATCAATATATGCATACAATGCAAATCAATTCATGTATTGACTCAACTCGACTCTACTCTAGAGATCCCGGGGTGAATAAGACGTCACTGTCTGTTACCTACCCTCCCAAACGGGGTAACTCTACGTCTTACTCCTAGACTTCGGTCGTGTCTGTATCGAATGTCTACAATCGGAGGAAGTCTGCTCCTATGCGTAGATACACCGAACGTCTAGTTTTGACAAATCGTCAATGACTCTCCTATCTCAATGCTTGAATATAAATCTATAAACATAGCATTATCATATCAGGAGATTTGAATATAAATCTATACCCAATTCAAAACATATCAAAAGATACAATAATAAATCTAGTATGTGATTTTGTTGGGAAAACTCCAATCAAATCTGATTCGAGTCGTATCTTCCCTATAATCACATGAATTATACCTTTCGTCGTACAATCTCCATCGATGTCGAAGTCTCGCTATCAAAGTTGCCAATACAAATCTGAAATGGCAATGTAGAGGAGTACCACGTCACAATAACACTCAAACTCAAGGTTTATACCATTCACATTCAATCTCGGTATAAATCAACGGCATAACGGCGTAATCTTTCTCAATACCAATCAATTCAATCTCAATGTACTCAATACATCATAATTCTCAATTCACAATTCTTAAACCTCATCATAATCATATGATACTATCCAAAATCTGCATAATTTTAGTCCTAAACATGCTGAAATTCATAACAATTGCGTACGATCATATTTCTTCCATCCGATTTCGGATACATGATCATTAACTTCACAAAAACACATAATCTAGTGCAATTAATAATTTCCTCAATCACCATATCTCAAATCATGCAGGAATTGAAGGAAACTTACATCACCTTGTAGCTAATAGTGATAGGAGCTCAAAACCAAAATCGGATTTATATTTGGATGGCTAAATCTTGCATAAAGTTCAATTCAAAGATGGAAGAAGCTTTCACTTTTCCTGGAGCTATTCTCGGTGATCCTCAGCTGAAATGGAAATAAAATAAGACACCTACCCTTATATAGAATGGCAAGGACAAGTGTTATTATTTTTCAAGCAACACGCATGACCGCGGGTGCGGTAGCTCCAGCAGCGCGGGTGCGCTCAAGCTTCGGCAGCACTTCTATTTTTCTAAAATCATCGACCGCGGGTGCGGTCCTGGTTGTACCGCGGGTGCGGTCACCCCACTGTATCTGCACCGCGGGTGCTATCCTTCTAGCACCGTGGGTGCGGTGATGCTACGGAAAATTGCCCCAACTTTCTGTCCATGCACCGCGGGTGCGGTGGCTCCTGGACCGCGGGTGCACTCCTGCTCTAGGCGCGGGTGCGGTCTATCTTGTACTCAAAACTATAATTTCTCATGCATTTTCTCCCCTCATTCCATGTCATGCATTCTCATATCTTTGAGTATCATATGAATGAAGACTAATGAAACTCGAGCCTTAAATTTCTCCCATTCTAAGAAATGATTTCGTCCTCGAAATCGCAGGCAATCTATCAGATCATACATGAAAAGTAATGTAATCAAAACTGAAGGATTACTTACATCATGTAAATAACTCGGGATGTTTCTATCTCATATCTGCTTCTGTCTCCCAAGTCGCTTCTTCGATGCCATGACGACTCCATTGGACTTTCACTAGCGGAATAGTCTTCGTTCTAAGCCGCTTCTCTTTCCGATCAAGAATCTGTATCGGTTGTTCGACATAGCTCAAATTCTGATCAAGCTCGGCTTCGTCAGGGTGAATGACATGGGAAATATCCGGCATATATCTACGCAACATTGATACAAGAAAGACGTCATGTATCCCGGATAAAGAAGGAGGAAGAGCAATTCGATATGCTCGATCGCCAATCTTCTCAAGAATCTCGTTATGACCAATGTATCGAGGAGACAATTTTCCACGCTTGCCAAATCTGACAACGCCTCTGAAAGGAGAAATCTTTAGAAACACTCTGTCTCCTTGCCCGAATACCAACGGTCTACGTCTGACATTGGCGTACTTGGCTTGTCTATCCTGTGCCGTCTTCATTCTTCTCTGAATTATCTTCACTTTCTCAGTCATCTCACGTATCATATCAGGCCCAAGTTCTGGTACCTCAGATATATCATCCCAGTACAACAAAGATCTGCACTTCTTGCCATACAAAGATTCAAACGGTGCCATCTCGATACTCGTCTGATAGTTGTTGTTGTACGAGAATTCACATAACGGTAGTGAATCTTGTCAACTAGTGCCAAAATCTAACACTACGGCTCTCAACATATCGTCTAATTTCTGGATAGTCTGCTCTGACTGTCCGTCTGTCTGAGGATGATAAGCAGTACTCAGGTGCAATGTCGTACCTAGAGCCTGCTGCAAACTGTGCCAAAAGTGTGAAGTGAATCGTGAATCACGATCTGATACGATAGACTTCGGCACACCATGCAATCTGACAACCTCTCTGACATACAAATCTGCCATCTGATCGTGTCGGTATGTTATTCTGTATGGAATAAAGCATGCTGATTTGGTCAGTCGATCAATGATGACCCAAATCACATCACAGACCCGGGAAGAACGAGGTAACTTCGTCACGAAATCCATGGAAATGTGATCCCATTTCCATTCTGGAATAGACAAACTCTGAAGTAAACCTCCGGGCTTCTTTCTTTCAGCCTTCACCTGTTGGCAATTTAAGCACTTAGACACATATTCTGCGATATCTGTCTTCATCTGTTTCCACCAAAATTGTGTCTTCAGATCATTGTACATTTTACGGCCTCCAGGATGAATGCTGAACCAACTACAGTGCGCTTCTGACAATATCTGTTGTTTCAATTCTGAAACATCTGGCACTACAAGACGATTATTCAGGTATAGTACCTGATCACGTACCTGATATTCGGATATATGCCCTGATATGACCATATCAATCGATTTCTGCACATTTGGATCAATTCTCTGTGCTTCTTTGATCCTCATAATCAAGTCTGGCTCAACTTGAATCGAAGCAAGTCGTAGTGGTCTACTCCCTGTATCAAATATCAATCCAGAGAAACAACAATCTTCAACTAAACTCGAAACACATATCGTCGATAAGGATAAAGCACCAACCTTTCGACTTAAGGCATCTGCTGCTGCATTGGACTTCCCTGGATAGTATTTGATCTCACAATCAAAGTATTTTAATAAATCGAGCCATCTGCGCTGTCTCATGTTCAATTCTAATTGAGAGAACAGGTATTTCAGGCTCTTGTGATCGGAGTAGATTTCAAATTTCTCGCCATATAGATAATGACACCAAATCTTTAATGCAAATACGATAGCCGCCAATTCAAGATCATGAATTGGGTATCGCGTCTCGTGAGTCTTCAGCTGTCTCGAGGCGTAAACAATCACATGACCTCGCTGCATAAGAACACACCCCAGCCCTCTGTGAGATGCATCACAATATACAACGAAATCACCCGTACCTGAAGTAATCATCAAGACAGGTGCACTGGTCAGCCTCTTCTGCAATTCTAAGAAGCTAGACTCACAATCTTCAGACCACACAAATGGCGTATTCTTCTGTGTCAACTGGGTAATCGGTTTCGCAATACTGGAGAAATCTTTAATAAATCGTCTATAGTATCCTGCTAGACCCATGAAACTGCGTATCTCTGGCACAGAAATCGGTCTAGGCCAACTGATCACAGCCTCAACTTTACTCGGATCAACAGAAATACCATCTCCAGATATAATATGACCCAAGAAGACAACCTGTCTAAGCCAAAACTCACACTTGGATAGTTTAGCATATAATTTTTCATTTCTTAGTGTTTGCAACACAATTCTCAAATGATTGGCATGCTCATTTAAATTCTTTGAATATATTAAAATATCATCAATGAAAACAATCACAAACTCATCCAAATACCTCTGAAAGATGTGGTTCATCAAACTCATAAACACCGCTGGAGCATTCGTTAAACGAAAAGGCATGACAACAAATTCGTAATGTCCATACCTGGTTCGGAATGCTGTCTTCGGTATATCAACATCTCGAACTCTGAGTTGGTGATATCCCGATCGCAAGTCAATCTTAGAATAGATGGAAGATCCCTGCAACTGATCAAATAAGTCGTCGATTCTAGGCAAAGGATATTTGTTCTTTATCGTTGCCTTGTTCAGTTGCCTGTAGTCTATACACAATCTCATAGAACCGTCTTTCTTTCGCACAAATAGAACTGGAGCGCCCCAAGGAGATACAATGGGTCTGATATATCCCTTGGCTAGAAGCTCTTCTAACTGTGCTTTTAGTTCTTTCAGCTCTATCGGTGCCATCCTATACGGAGCTCTCGAAATAGGCACGGTACCTGGAATCAAATCAATGCTAAAATCTACCTCTCGAGCTGGAGGTAACCCTGTAATCTCGTCAGGAAATACATCTGCAAACTCCCGTACTACTGGCAAATCTGCCAATGCCGGGCTCGATTTCTGCAGATCTACAGAATAAACAAGGAATCCTTCTGCTCCTTTCTATAACAATCTACTCATAGTCAGAGCAGATACTAAGGGAATCCGAGATCAGGAACCATTACCGTAGAATTTCCACTCTTCTGTCATTTCGGGTCTGAATCTGACAATCTTGTGAAAACAATCTACGGTGGCTCTGTACTTAGTCAACATGTCAATCCCGACAATACAATCAAAATCAGATATACCAAGTACCACACAATCTAAATCAATCTCATGTCCCTCAAACTCTAGTATACAGTGCTCAACTGAAGTCACAGATATAAGACCACTTCCCAACGGAGAAGAAATAGATACTACAGTAGACATTGACTTGACAGGCAAGGAATGCAACAATGCAAAACGTTCTGATATAAATGTATGTGATGCACCTGTATCTATCAACACATATGCAGGATAACCGCAAAGAAAACAGTTACCTGCAATCACGGCGTCTGGCGCATCCTGTGCCTGCTCTTCTGTCAATGCAAATACCTGAGCCTGTTGTCTGGGAGGTTGGCTCACTGTCTGTCCACCTCTGGCTCTAGGCTGGGACTGTGTAGGCATGGGCTAGAAGGAATGCACAGACGAAGCTTGCCTTTCGGGCTGAGCTACTGAAGCTGATGACCCTGCACACTGAAATCTCTGGGCACCTTTTTGGGGAAAAACTCTGGCAAAGTGTCCCGGCTGTCTGCAATAGTTACATCTGCCCATCACTCCCTGGCACTGCTCAGTGGCATGCCTACCACCACACGAACTGTAATAAACACCACTGTACTCTGAGCTCTGACTCTGACCTCTCTGTCGGGATCCACTGGAGCTCGACGAACTGCTCCCTGCTCTCTTGAACTGCTTACCCTTAGCCTTCAAAAACTCTTTCTTGCCACTACTGCTTCCACTATCATATCGAGGAGGAGGTAGTGGAAACTGTACGGCAGGCGGTGGCGTCGGTCTCTGACCTTGAACACTATATGAAGCTCCTCGCTGCCTAATCAAGCCAGCCTCTGCTCCCTTCGCTCGGTTCAGCGCCTCAGAAAAAGTGTTGGGTCGCCCCGTGTTCACTAGGGTAAAGATGTCCGGATTCAAACCATTTATGAACTGATCGGCAACTGCCTCATCATTCCCTGCTACATGTGGTGCAAATCGAAGCAAGGACGAGAATTTGGCAACATACTCCTCTATGTTCCATTGCCCCTGTCTCAAATTAGCGAACTCTGTCCCTTTGTCTTTTCGGTATGATACTGGAAACAAACGTTGATAAAATTCATCTTTAAAAACTTTCCAAGTAATATCAATACCTCGATGTTCTAGAGCTCGTTTCGCCGTTAGCCACCAACTCTTGGCCATTTCTTGCAATTGATGTCCAATCAGCTTCACTCGACGTTCATCTGAATAGGCAAGTGATTCAAATAACATTTCTATATCATCCAGCCAGCGTGCCTTTCAAAGTTGGGGGTCGAAACGACTGAAACCGCTTCAACAGAGTCTCCATCGGGGTAGCGGTTACGTCCATCTGAGTACCGGACGTACTTCCCTGTTCTGGCACTTGTCCTGCAGCTGGTTTCGGTATCTTTCTAGGCGGAATATCTGGTTATCAAACAGGTTAGTACACAGTCTATACAAGCTGTCTCAGCCCTCCTCTAATCATATACCTCTGATCCAGAATCGGTTCTGATTCAGTCTTGGCAATTATATGCTGTAAATCAACTCAGATACAATACAACACATAATAAGGAAAGCAATAAATCATAATATGTGCTTGCATGATATAAGCAAGGAAGATGACTCGATCTATGTAGTGACCCATTCCAGAATCACCTACTAATCAAAAACTAAGCATGCAATTAACCTAAATAATTATAATCAGAGATAACAGCGGAAATATGGCCAACAACAATAGTTATACAACCCAATCGAAATCGAAGTCTAGACTAACTCAAAATGAAATATCCAGTACAACCATATCGAATCAAATGGAAAACACTGAAAACTAAACCAACCAGCTACTCAACGTCCTCCTCCTGCTCCTCCTGAGCCATCCAACCTGAGGCCTGCCCCGTGGGAATGGGGTGTCCAAGAATAAACAAAACCGAGGACGTGAGCGATAAGAACGCCCAGTACAAAAGTATGAGTATACAAACCTATATGAAATGCACATGCTATGATATGATACCAGGGTAGTCAAGAAACAGGAATCACAAAGGATCTCAAAATGCTCAGTCTAGAGGCGCCAAGTGGATAGTGCCGCGCGGTCCAACCTCTGGGTCACTGCATCCACTACAAGACAGACGTGGACCTAAAATGTCCCGGACCACCGAAGCCCTCCCGACCCGTCGGCCACTGTGTACTCTCGGTGTCCATGCGTCCACAAGACAGGGCTGAGCGGCCCCAAGATATAGCTTATCTCGAAAGAGATACAGCTCAACAGTAAAGGCTATCTCGAAGGAGATACGGCTCAACATGATATGCAATATGCATCATAACTCGTGACATAATAGCATGCATCATATGACATATAACAATGCAGCAAATACTCATGCAACACATATATGAATGTATACTCAACCAGGATATCTCGGATAGTACTTTCGTACCTCTATCACAGCAAGCCTAGCCTTACGCAACACCGCTAATCAGGTCTAGTACAAGCCTACGCATCAAAAGCATACTCAATCAATACTACCATGCTCGACTAGCAAAACCAGTACTCCCTAGTACTACCAAAGGTTTAGGGTTTACCTTCGTCCGTCGACAGCCCTTTGATGTCGATTGCCTTGAAACTCAGGCGCCGCTACGCTACTACTCCTGGCAGCTCTTGGCTATCGCTCGACCAACAACTAACCCTAGAAACCTTCCAAATCCTCTCAACTATGAGGCAAAATCATGAATTGGCAAGTCACAAATGAGAAATCCGAGCACTATTTATAGGCCATGTTCGGATCCTCCGAACAACACTTCGGAACGTCCGAACGCTACGTGTCCATTGGCTCTTGACAGCTCATGATCGGATCCTCCGATCATACACTTCGGACCGTCCGAACATGCATGGAAAATGACGTGTCGATCAACACTTGACACCTATGATCGGATTCACCGAACTACACTTCGGATCGTCCGAACTCTTCGGTGCTTCCGAACCCTCTTCGGTCCGTCCGATCATGACCATAGCCAAAATTACACCTTAAACCTTCTTAATCACCATTACTCCGTTAATTACCCAATTTGGAATTCGGGCTACTACATTCTCCCCCCCTTAAAAGATTTCGTCCTCGAAATCAGGCTTAGAGAATGAACAAAACGAAATAACAACATCATTAATACATCTCAATTGTTGTTGAATACAACTGATACTATGATTACAACTGAAAACACAAACTTATACAAAGCACAACTCAAAAGAGCTCTGGATGCTCCGAACGCATACGACTCTCTAACTCCCAAGTGGCTTCTTCAGTGCCTCGACGCTGCCACTGCACTAAGACAAGAGGAATGATCTTATTCCGCAACACCTTATCTTTGCGATCTAGAATCTGAACTGGTCGCTCCACGTAAGACAAATCCGTATCAAGTTGAACTTCAGATGGATGTAAGATGTGCGACTCATCTGCTACATAACGTCTCAACAAGGATACGTGGAACACATCATGAATACTTGATAGGTACGGCGGCAACGCAAGTCTGTAAGCTAAATCTCCCACACATTCCAGTATCTCGAATGGACCAATAAATCTCGGAGACAGCTTACCCTTGAGACCAAATCTCAAAATCCTGCGAAAAGGCGAAACTCGGAGAAACACCTTCTCACCTGGCTGAAAATGAAGAGGTCGACGCTTTGTGTTCGCATAACTAGCCTTTCGATCCTGAGCAGTCTTAATCCGCTTCTTGATTACTGCAACCTTATCTATAGCCTGCTGGACTAACTCCGGTCCCTCTACCTGTCGTTCCCCGACTTCATCCCAGAATAATGGAGTACGACAACGTCGCCCGTACAACGCCTCAAATGGTGCCATACCAATACTACGATGATAGCTGTTGTTGTACGCGAACTCAATCAAAGGCAAATGATCCTGCCAAGCGGGTCCGAAATCCATAACACAGGCTCGCAACATATCCTCAAGCGTACGGATAGTCCTCTCTGATTGACCGTCAGTCTCCGGATGATAAGCAGTACTCAGACTCAGTGTAGTACCCAAAGCTGACTGGAAACTACCCCAAAACCGTGAGGTAAAACGAGGATCTCTGTCACTAACAATACTGACAGGCACTCCATGCAAACGTACAATCTCCTGAATGTACAATCGAGCCATACGATCGAAAGTGAAATCACGATTATACGGCAGAAAATGAGCAGACTTGGTGAGTCGATCCACCACTACCCAGATAGCATCGCTGTTCCTCGAAGATAATGGCAAGTGAGTAATGAAATCCATCGTAATATGCTCCCACTTCCATTCTGGAATAGGTAAGTTCAACAACAATCCTCCCGGTCGACGGTGCTCTGCCTTAACCTGCTGGCAAACTAGACACTTGGAGACAAACTGATACACGCTGCGCTTCATCCCTTTCCACCAAAACCGCATCCTCAAGTCTCTATACATCTTGTTGCTTCCTGGATGAACACTTAACTTGCTTCGATGCGCCTGAGACAATATCTCGTCCCTCAAAGTGTCATCCTCTGGTACTACAACCCGATTAGATAAGCACAGAAGACCATTGGACTGATAATGGAAATTGCTATCACCACCAACTAACCGAGCTAATCTCTGAGTCTTGAGATCAGACATCTGAGCTTCTCGAATCCGAGTGAACAAATTGGGCTCAGATAAAATGGTAGCAACACGAATGCTCTCCATACCTTTCCGATGCTTGAAGTTAAACCCCAACGAGCAACTATCCTGGATGGCACTAGTCATAGCACAAGTCTGAAGTGCAGAGGCTCTCACCTTGCGACTAAGCGCATCAGCTGTGAGATTCGCAGAACCTGGATGGTACTTGATCTCGCAATCATAATCCTTCAGCAAATCCATCCAACGACGTTGCCTCATGTTCAACTCAGCCTGAGTGAACAGATATTTCAGACTCTTATGATCAGTAAAGATTTCAAACTGAACACCGTACAAATAATGACGCCAAATCTTCAGCGCAAACACAATAGCTGCCAATTCCAGATCATGAGTGGGATACTTCTCCTCGTGAGATTTCAGCTGTCTGGAAGCATAAGCAATCACATGACCGTTTTGCGTCAACACACACCCTAAGCCTTGAGTGGAGGCATCGGTGTAAACACTGAAACCATCAGATCCTGACGGTAACGCCAAAACAGGTGCGGAAGTCAGAAGTCGACGAAGCTCTCTGAAACTATCTTCGCACTCGGATGACCACTCAAATGGAACATCCCTCCGAGTAAGTTGCGTCAATGGTCTGGCTATCTGAGAGAAATTCACGATGAAGCGACGATAATACCCTGCCAGACCTAGAAAACTACGGATCTCAGCCACCGTCGTCGGACGTGACCAATTCAGCACTGCTTCAATCTTGCTGGGATCCACAGAAACTCCTTCCTTGGAAATTACATGACCAAGGAATACCACACGATCAATCCAGAACTCGCACTTACTCAGCTTAGCATACAATTGCTTCTCGCGAAGAATCTGCAGCACAATCCTCAAGTGTTGGGCATGCTCTTCCACACTGTGGGAATAGATCAAGATATCGTCAATGAAAACCACCACAAACTGATCCAGAAAATCTCGGAAGACTCGGTTCATCAGATCCATGAACACCGCTGGCGCATTCGTCAATCCGAATGGCATAACTAGAAACTCGTAATGCCCATAACGAGTACGAAATGCAGTCTTGGAAATATCATCATCTCTGACTCTCATCTGATGATAACCCGATCGCAAGTCGATCTTGGAGTAAACAGAAGTACCCTGAAGCTGATCGAACAAGTCATCAATACGGGGTAAAGGGTACTTGTTTTTGATCGTCACCCGATTCAGCTGGCGATAATCAATGCACAACCGCATCGATCCATCCTTCTTCTTGAAAAACAAGACTGGAGCTCCCCAAGGCGAAACACCCGGGCGAATATAACCCTTATCAAGAAGATCCTGCAATTGCTGCTTCAGCTCTCTCATCTCTGACGGAGCAAGACGATAGGGGGCACGAGAAATCGGTGCAGTCCCTGGCATTAAATCTATGCCAAATTCCACCTCTCTAACCGGAGGAAAACCAGGAATCTCATCTGGGAAAACATCAGGAAATTCACAAACCACTGGAATATCCTCTAGACCAACACTACCTGTGGATGAATCAATCGCATAGATGAGGTAGCCTTCCCCGCCCGACTCTAAAGCACGACAGGCTTTCAGAGCAGATACCACTGGCATCGGAGGTCGCGCTCCCTCACCATAGAAAAACCAACTAGAGCTTTCAGTCGTACGAAACTGAACAAGCTTCTGGTAACAATCCACAGTAGCTCGGTAGGTAGTCAATAAGTCTATACCCAAGATACAATCAAAATCTTCCATCTCTAGGATCATAAGATTCGCAGTCAACTCGTTACCCTCAAAATCTAAGGGACAACCCATCACTAGACGCTTCGCTAACACCGAATGACCCATCGGAGTAGAAACAGAAAGAATGAAGTCTAGAGAAACATAGGGTAACCTATGACGCTTAACAAATCGTGCAGAAATGAAGGAATGAGAGGCTCCTGTATCAATAAGAACAAAAGCAGGAATACCGCATAAATGAAAAGTACCTGCTATGACTCTCTCCGTCTCATCTGCAGCCTGATCCTGGTTCAGCGCAAAAACCTGACCTTGGGCACGAGGTCGAAGATTCGAACTACCCACTGCCTGACCCTGCCTCCTCTGCTGAACAGTCGTCTGAGATCCAGAACCGGATCCTGCTCCACCTCGCAACTGAGGACAATTCTTCTTAATATGCCCCATCTCTCCGCACTGATAACAAGCTCCTGCGGCTACTCGGCATTGCTCCGATGGATGGTTCTTCCCACAATGCGCACAAGACTCCTTCTTCTTACCAAAGCGGAAAACACCACTAGATCGAGATCCAGATCCAGAAGAAGATGAACCAGATTTCTTGAATGACTGAGATCGAGGCCTCAAAGTACTCGGAGGTCTAGAAGAAGAAAGAATAGCCCTACCACGCTGGAGACTGATCTCTGCCTGGCGACACCGGTTCACTAACCCATCATAAGAAGTAGGATTATCACAGACAGTGACTCGATCAAAGATCTCCTGATTAAGGCCCTGGAGGAAATGATCATACTTGGCCTCAGAACTGCCACTGATATGAGGAGCGAAGGGTAACAACTCAAAGAATTTCTGCTGATACTCATCAACAGACATACTCCCCTGCTTAAGGTTCAGGAGCTCAATCGTCTTGGCCTGGCGAAGGGCTGGAGGAAAGTACAGCTGCATGAACGCTGCACGGAAATCGACCCAAGTCGCTCTACCCTGCGACTGAACTATCGGCGCAGAAGTCGATCGCCACCACCTGCGAGCACGGCCCTCGAGAAGAAAACTAAGGGTCTCCATCTTCTGCTCATTGGTGCACTGGAATGCGCGGAAACAACTCTCCATGCGCTCTAACCAATCCTCCGCATCATCGGGAGTCTCACCGCCAACTAAAGGCTTAGGCCCCATCTGCATGAAACGATGCATATCGAAACGCCTAGGACCATCCCGACGATGACGATGCTCACGATGACGTCTATGATCGTCCTGGTCACCCCATCGACCTACACTCCCCTGACTACTCCCGTCATCAAAATGGTCAGCCATCGCTACAAGATAGAATAGGGAAAATGGTAAAATGGTCAACGGAAATCCCAAAACAGAATCTATATCCCAAAATCATACGCATGCTCTGATACCATAAATGTAGTGACCCGTTCCAGAATCACCTACTAATCAAAAACTAAGCATGCAATTAACCTAAATAATTATAATCAGAGATAACAGCGGAAATATGGCCAACAACAATAGTTATACAACCCAATCGAAATCGAAGTCTAGACTAACTCAAAATGAAATATCCAGTACAACCATATCGAATCAAATGGAAAACACTGAAAACTAAACCAACCAGCTACTCAACGTCCTCCTCCTGCTCCTCCTGAGCCATCCAACCTGAGGCCTGCCCCGTGGGAATGGGGTGTCCAAGAATAAACAAAACCGAGGACGTGAGCGATAAGAACGCCCAGTACAAAAGTATGAGTATACAAGCCTATATGAAATGCACATGCTATGATATGATACCAGGGTAGTCAAGAAACAGGAATCACAAAGGATCTCAAAATGCTCAGTCTAGAGGCGCCAAGTGGATAGTGCCACGCGGTCCAACCTCTGGGTCACTGCATCCACTACAAGACAGACGTGGACCTAAAATGTCCCGGACCACCGAAGCCCTCCCGACCCGTCGGCCACTGTGTACTCTCGGTGTCCATGCGTCCACAAGACAGGGCTGAGCGGCCCCAAGATATAGCTTATCTCGAAAGAGATACAGCTCAACAGTAAAGGCTATCTCGAAGGAGATACGGCTCAACATGATATGCAATATGCATCATAACTCGTGACATAATAGCATGCATCATATGACATATAACAATGCAGCAAATACTCATGCAACACATATATGAATGTATACTCAACCAGGATATCTCGGATAGTACTTTCGTACCTCTATCACAGCAAGCCTAGCCTTACGCAACACCGCTAATCAGGTCTAGCACAAGCCTACGCATCAAAAGCATACTCAATCAATACTACCATGCTCGACTAGCAAAACCAGTACTCCCTAGTACTACCAAAGGTTTAGGGTTTACCTTCGTCCGTCGACAGCCCTTTGATGTCGATTGCCTTGAAACTCAGGCGCCGCTACGCTACTACTCCTGGCAGCTCTTGGCTATCGCTCGACCAACAACTAACCCTAGAAACCTTCCAAATCCTCTCAACTATGAGGCAAAATCATGAATTGGCAAGTCACAAATGAGAAATCCGAGCACTATTTATAGGCCATGTTCGGATCCTCCGAACAACACTTCGGAACGTCCGAACGCTACGTGTCCATTGGCTCTTGACAGCTCATGATCGGATCCTCCGATCATACACTTCGGACCGTCCGAACATGCATGGAAAATGACGTGTCGATCAACACTTGACACCTATGATCGGATTCACCGAACTACACTTCGGATCGTCCGAACTCTTCGGTGCTTCCGAACCCTCTTCGGTCCGTCCGATCATGACCATAGCCAAAATTACACCTTAAACCTTCTTAATCACCATTACTCCGTTAATTACCCAATTTGGAATTCGGGCTACTACAATCTACCCCGCTCATTCTATTCTATCTCAGTCTACAGAACCTACTGCTCTGATACCACCTGTTGTGGGGACCCGGGCTCTAACTCAATTTTGTCTGGGATTAAATGGATCTGTGAGAAAATGTGGGTCAAATTTTCGCTTTTTAACATTCATTCAAATGTATATAAACAAGCATAAGTTCTTTATTTATTTCTACAAACATACAACATGTCTTGTTCGGGTACAGTCATACAACTAGGCTTTAATACAAATCATGAACTACAAATAATACAAGTCTAGTAAAACCACTAGTCATCTTCTGCGCCCGTAGTCACCCCGCTATCTTGAACTCATCTCTGTCGTGAGCCAGATCCTGCCCCACCTGTTGTTATGCACACATACAGACATAACAACAATAGTGCATAACAACAGCCGGAAACTCCGGTGAGAACAAATCCCAGTATAAAACATGTATACATGCATATGCATAATAAAATCATAAAACACCATATCATGCATGTAACATAAATCATGGGTTCCATAGTCTATGAAACCAATCAATATAAGCATACAATGCAAATCAATTCATGTATTGACTCAACTCGACTCTACTCTAGGGATCTCGGGGTGAATAAGACGTCACTGTCTGTTACCTACCCTCCTAAACGGGGTAACTGTAAGTCTTACTCCTAGACTTCGGTCGTGTCTGTATCGAATGTCTACAATCGGAGGAAGTCTGCTCCTATGCGTAGATACACCGAACGTCTAGTTTTGACAAATCTGTCAATGACTCTCCTATCTCAATGCTTGAATATAAATCTATAAACATAGCATTATCATATCAGGAGATTTGAATATAAATCTATACCCAATTCAAAACATATCAAAAGATACAATAATAAATCTAGTATGTGATTTTGTTGGGAAAACTCCAATCAAATCTGATTCGAGTCGTATCTTCCCTATAATCACATGAATTATACCTTTCGTCGTACAATCTCCGTCGATGTCGAAGTCTCGCTATCAAAGTTGCCAATACAAATCTGAAATGGCAATGTAGAGGAGTACCACGTCACAATAACACTCAAACTCAAGGTTTATACCATTCACATTCAATCTCGGTATAAATCAACGGCATAACGGCGTAATCTTTCGCAATACCAATCAATTCAATCTCAATGTACTCAATACATCATAATTCTCAATTCACAATTCATAAACCTCATCATAATCATATGATACTATCCAAAATCTGCATAATTTTAGTCCTAAACATGCTGAAATTCATAACAATTGCGTACGATCATATTTCTTCCATCTGACTTCGGATACATGATCATTAACTTCACAAAAACACATAATCTAGTGCAATTCATAATTTCCTCAATCACAATATCTCAAATCATGCAGGAATTGAAAGAAACTTACATCACCTTGTAGCTAATAATGATAGGAGCTCAAAACCGAAATCGGATTTATATTTGGATGGCTAAATCTTGCATAAAGTCCAATTCAAAGATGGAAGAAGCTTTCACTTTTCCTGGAGCTATTCTCGGTGATCCTCATCTGAAATGGAAAGAAAATAAGACACCTACCCTTATATTGCATGGCAAGAGCAAGTGTTATTATTTTTCAAGCAACACGCATGACCGCAGGTGCGGTAGCTCCAGCAGCGCGGGTGCGCTCCAGCTTCGGCAGCACTTATATTTTTCTAAAATCATCGACCGCGGGTGCGGTCACCCCACTGTATCTGCACCGCGGGTGCGATCCTTCTAGCACCGTGGGTGCGGTGATGCTACAGAAAAATTGCCCCAACTTTCTGTCCATGCACCGCGGGTGCGGTACGGCTCCTGGACCGCGGGTGTACTCCTGCTCTAGGCACGGGTGCGGTCTATCTTGTACTCAAAACTCTAATTTCTCATGCATTTCTCCCCTCATTCCATCTCATGCATTCTCATATCTTTGAGTATCATATTAATGAAGACTAATGAATCTCGAGCCTTACAGCTACGTACTCTTCGGCATACTGGTTCATGGAATACGTCGTCTTGACTGGAAGAAAATGCGCTGATTTGGTCAACCGATCAACAATAACCCAAATAGAGTTAAAACATTTCTGCATTCTGGAAGACCAGTCACGAAGTCCATGGTAATGTGCTCCCATTTCCATTGAGGAATCGACAATGACAACAATGTCCCAGCAGGTCTCTGGTGCTCGATCGTAACCTGCTGACAAGTTAGGCACTGAGAAATAAACATGGCAATATCTTTCTTCATAACTGGCCACCAATAGAGTCTACAAAGATCTTGATACATCTTGGTGCTGCCTGGATGTATCGAGTATGGTGCGGTATGTGCCTCTGTCAAGACGTCTCGCCGAATATCATCACCAGTAGGAACACAAATACGGCCTCTGAATGTCATCAAACCATCTCCATTCAACCCAAACTCTGAATTACCTCTCTCCTCTGCTCTGGCTCTCATCTCTATCAACTGTGAATCAATGGCTTGCTCTCTACGGATCCTGTCTGTCAAAGTAGCCCGAATGATCAACGCTGAAAAGCGAGCAATGGTTCCTGGTACTACTAAGGCTATCTCCTCTCGCTGCAAATCTAACAACAATGGCTGCTGAATTATCGAACTCAAAGAAGAACTCGACTTACGGCTCAATGCATCTGCTACAACATTCGCTTTCCCAGGGTGGTAACTAATCGTCACATCTTAATCTTTGACAAGCCCTAACCACCGTCTCTGTCGCATATTGAGTTCTTTATGAGAAAACTAATACTTCAAACTCTTGTGGTCCGTGAATATTTCATACTTTTCGCCATATAAGTTATGTCTCCAGATTTTCAGGGCGAAAACCACAGCAGGCAGCTCTAGATCATGCGTAGGATAATTCTTCTCATAGTCCTTCAACTGGCGAGAAGCATAAGCTATTACTTTCCCACGTTGCATCAGCACTGCACCAAGACCTTTTCGACGCATCAGTGTAAACAACAAATTCCTCTGAACCACTGGGCAATGCAAGTACAGGAGCTGTCGTCAACTTATCTTTCAACTCTTGGAATCCACTCTGGCAATCACTGGACCACTCGAACTTCACAGTCTTCCTCGTCAGATAGGTTACCGGCAGGGCAATCTTAGAAAAGTCTGCAATGAAACGACGATAATAACCCGCCAAACCAAGAAATCTGCGTACCTCTGATACAGTGGTAGGGATAGGCCATTTCTGAACCGCCTCGATTTTCACTGGATCAACAACTATACCATCCTTCGAGACAACATGGCCTAAGAAAGAAATCTGCTCCAACCAGAAATCACATTTCTTCAACTTAGCATACAACCTCTTCTCTCTCAACAACTAAAGAACAACTCGGAGATGCTCTGCATGAAGCTCTCTGGTCTTGGAATAAATCAAAATGTCATCGATGAAAACAATGACAAAGCTATCCAAATACGGCTTGAACACTCGTTTCATAAGATCCATGAAGACTGAAGGAGCATTAGTCAGACCGAATGACAACACAAGAAATTCATAATGACCGTACCTGGTCCGAAACGTTGTCTTAGGGATATCAGACTCCATAATCTTCAACTTATAATTGTTAGAGTAGGTGCCCGTCGAGCCAAGTGTTGGCCGAGTGTTCACAATGAAACTCTATGTATAAGCAATCTTTATTTTAGTAATATTTGATATTATTATTTTGGCACATCTTTATCTGTATACCCATGCTAGTTGCATAGATAAAGCCCTTGAATATACAAATAGTAGAAAGAATATGAGATGCTCATATGATGAGTACCATGAAACTCATATTTGTAATACTGTATATTCTAAACGGTTCCTAGTCGATTCAGCCGCCACTAAGAAGGATATAGGCCGCTCGAGTTCGAGACTAGTATCTGCGATGTGAGTACCATGTTTCATTGGTAGGGGACATTGTGATGTCCGAACATGCAGATAGGTGCTCCTTGTAGAGTGCACTGAACAACCCTCCATAAAAGGACTTTCCAAGTGGTTCTCACTTATCGAGTGGAAAAGTCCTGGTTTATGGTTGTACAGAATTAGTCCTTATGACCCGGGACAACATTGAGACTCTATGTGCTAGAATTACACTTTGACTTGTTTACCGACTCTTATGGGGTCATCAGGTGGCAAGGTTGGGTGTTCTGTCGAAACACATAGGAGTCGATGCATTGTAGTCGGGGATTCACCGCTTACCTTCGGGTATGGATATCCTATGTGTTATCATGTGTATGTAGATCGAAATCTCTGGCCAGAGTATGGTTGTAATTATGAAAGGGGTTTCATAGATTACACCATTGATGCAACTACGACATGACACATAGTATCGATTCTTTGACAACTCTCGATATACCAATGGTTGTCGAATCGGTCGGGATATATGAGTTGAAGGGACCATACTGTACGCTAACCATAATTCAATGGTTCTTGCAGGCACTATCATTTGATACCTAGGGAATCATGTAAGCGATGCTGCTAGGCGTTTAACATGATTGGTTGGGTACTATCAGACTTGAGTTCTGACGTTCTTATTATCAAGGAGTTGATAAGTAAGAATGGAGCAATTGGGGTATGCTCATATAAGGACATGTTTAGTCCGAATCACATGGAGATGTGAACCCACGGCTAGTTGTATCAATGAACCATTGAGGGCCACACAAGTACTAGCTTTCTAGATCCCGTTGAGAAGTAAAAATAGTTCAATGTGTTGAACGGCTTATAAAGGAGTTTATAAGCATAAGAAAAATTAGAAGTATGACTTCTATAAAGGAGAAATTAGTTCAATGTGTTGAACGACTTATAAATGAGTTTATAAGTGTAAATGAAATAGAAGTATGACTTCTATGAGAGAAATGTAAATTTTAATTTATGGAAGTGTTCCTAAATTAAAATTTGGCCAAGTAAATAATGTATTTGAAAATTGTGATTTTCATAAACATTATTGTGGACTAAATTAAATTAATTCAAGTGTTGAATTAATTAAACACTAGTGGGCCTAGTAGAGTCCAAATAATTAAATTAATTCAAGTGTTGAATTAATTAAATTATATTGAGTCTTGAAGAGCTCAATTAAAATAATTATTTAACTAGTGGGACTTGGGTAAATTCAAGTAATGTTTAATTAGTCTCAAATATGTTTGAGATAATTAAAATTTAGTCCAAGGTTTTAATTTGATTAAAAACCATATAATATGCATGCATGGGAGGTGAAAGGTTGGGAGACTACTTTTTGTGTTTTCAAGGCATGGCATGCAACTTTTTGGAACAACTTTTCCCACAACCAAAAAAATGTCTCTCCTTCTCTCCTAGCATGAATAGTGGCCGAGTTACTATTCACATTTTTTCTCCAAGTTTTTCTCTCAATTTTCTTCTTCAATTGTTGAGGAAAGAAATCACTTCTCTTTGAATAATCTTCTTATTTTTCTAGTGCAAAATAAGAAGGGTTCTAGCTAGTTAGTGGTGGGCTTGATTGGAAGAAAGGAGTCCAAAAGAAAGGTGAAGCTTGTAGATTGTCTACCTTCAAGAGCTAAGGTGTTTACACCTTAGTTGGAGCCACAATCAATCTTTGAGATTGATAGGTAATTTTCTCAACACCCTATGCATGAAAATTGAGATTTTTGTATATGCTACACTAGTACATGGTGGCCGAAAATTTCCTTGCAAGAAAATGTGATTTTCGAAAATTTTTGTAGCTTCCGTTGCGTTTTCGGTCACCTTATTCGATCCCTTTTAAGTGGTATCAGAGCTAAGGGTACTAGTTTTTGGATAGCATATACAAGATATTATATTGAGGGCGATTTCTAACCGATTGAGATGAAAATTTGCAACGATTCAAGGCCGGATTGGGGCGATTTTTGGGCAGCATGTTGCTGACCATTTCGGGCAGCTTGGGCTGCCCGAGGGGCTGCCCGAAACGGGCAGCAAGGGCAGCCCTAGGGGCTCCCCGAACCGCCCCCCCTATTTTATTAAAAAAAAAAAAATTTTTTGTTGGCTGGAATCCGGCGACGGAGCTCCGGCGACGGCGATGACGACTAGGGTTTTCAAAAGGTGTTTTGGAATATCAAAGTGTCATGGGCCTTGAGTTGTTGGGCCATTGGATGGCCAACACATTTGTGATTTTAAATGGGCCAAAATGTTTTTGGTGAAAAATGAGTTTTTGGGCCCTTAAGTTTAAAATTACAAAAGTTGCAAATTTTTCTCATGAAATAAATAATTTAAGTTGGACTTTAATTATTTATAGTAAATGGTGATTTACAAGAAATTCGGTTATAAATAAATTAATTTGAAAGTAGACAAAGGTGTTTGTATACTTTGTTAATTTAGTTTAAAATCGTGGCGGTTAGTGATTGGATCAAGATATATAATATTGGATCAATTAATTATTGTGATAATTAATTGATGGTGTATGATATGTGATATTATGCATGAAGGATGATCAAAAGCCCAAGCCCAATTTGCTAGGTGTATGCTAGGATATTTTGTGTTGAATGATTGTAATAATTATCAAAATAAAGTGGGCTTGGTTTATGGCCCGTTCCCACCCCATGAGATGTATCCCTATGTGCCATGGATATTTATTTGTAAATATTAGAATAGTGGATGATCAAGATTGGAAGATGGTGGCCTTGATGATTATGAAGATCGAAGACATGTAAATATTGGAAGCTAATGTAATAGTTGCATTGCATCCCGTGCATTTACCCTAGGATTGGACCTAGGCCCATGTTTAGCTCACACGGGCCATTAGTATTGGGGCGATTGATCATCCTTGTTTGTTTACTGTTTATAATATATGCATGATATGTTATAAATAATGAGTATGTGCGTTATTATTATGATAATAACAAAGTTGCATGAATCCGGCAAACATACGATCAAACATGGCGAGCTTTTAAAATAAAATTAATGATGAGACCTTTCAAAATTAAAAACCCTCATTTTGAATAAGATTCAAAATTAATATCAAGCCCGAAAAGGGGAATTATAAATTTGTTTATAATTTCCTTGTCTTCCATCGACAATGGGTGCATGATGAACGCTACCCGTACTCGGGGCTCGGCTCATATTATTGGGGGAGCTTTGGGTGCCGGAAAGCTGTGACATCCATTGACATGGTGATGTGAACTACGTGGAACTCCCATGATTTCGGCTCATATTATTGAGGGAACTCATGGCGACCGTCCATTAAGGTTCAACATCGATGGGTAAGGCTTGACACGTGAAGATGAACGACGTCATATTATTGGGTCCTAATCAAACGTGAGACAAAAGTTTACGTAGAGGGTTGCATTGTGATGCAATTGGAAACTACCTTTTAGGAATTGTGATTGGCTGATATTATTCGGGATCATAATTTGATAATTGGACCTTACGTACCTACTGAGGAAAGGAGTTTCCCGTTTTCACTAGAGGGTAGTGAAAGATGTCAAAACAGTGGGAGCAAATATTTATGAAGTAAAAGTCCAAACTTCATATCTTACTAAATATTTTAAAATAGTCATCAACATTTATCTGTTTTTACTTTTCAGTACAAATTGACGATGTCATCGATTCGCAATCCAATATCCGTAATACTCGACAAAAACATATTAACTGGACCTAATTACCTCACTTGGCTAAGAAACCTAAAAATCGTCTTGAATTCGGAAAGGGTAGCATATACACTGACTGAGTCGCCCCCTATTGAGGCTCCGACTGACTGCAATCCTGAGGAATTGCAGGCTTACAAGGAATGGTGTGACCATGACTTGATAGCCAGGTGTTATATGCTGACTTCTATGAATGATGAGCTGCAGAGGCGTTTTGAGGATGCAAAGAGTGCTGCTGACATTCATTTGCACCTCAAGAAGCTCTTTGGAGAGCAAAGACGTCCTCTTAGGCATGCTACCGTCAAGGAGCTGATCACTTTGCGCATGCGAGATGGGGCTTCGGTCCATGAGCATGGCCTAAAGGTGATCGGGCTCGTGGACAAGCTCGTTGGCATGGATCTGATCTTGCCTTCAGAGTTGACCACCGACGTGCTGCTCTTATCGCTGCATAGCTCATTTGATCCTTTTGTGGTGAACTTCAACATGAACAAGATTGAACCGACCCTTGAGGAGTGGGTGAATATGCTTGTTACGTTTGAATCCACCATCAAGAAAGAGAAGTTGGTTCTTTAAGTGGGTTCTTCATCTGGTCCGAAGATTGATCCACATGGGAAGGGAAAGAAGAGTTCTTTCCAACATCCCAAGAAGAACGTGCCCTTGTTGAGGCATTCTCCGAATCCCGTTGAGGCAGCCAGACCAGTTAAGGCTGACAAGACTGATGATGTATGTCATCACTGCAAGAAGCCTGGACATTGGAGGCGTAATTGCAAAGAATATCTTGCCCAGAAAAGTTCATGGAAACGGTATGTTCTAAATTGAAGTAAACATTTCAATTAACTCTACTTCTTGGGTATTAGATACCGGTTATGACTCACATCTCTGTAATGGGTTACAGGTGATGGGAAGAAGTAGGAAGCTTAAGGAAGGTGTGACCTTCTTGAGGATGGGCAATGGAGCAAGAGTTGCTTCCAAGGCTATTGAAGATGTTTACTTATTATTGAACAATAGTTTAAGTTAATTTTATGAGATGTTTTGTTTGTACCTAATTTTGTAAAAACATTGTTTCCATTTCTATGGTGATAAAAATGGATATTCTGTTTATTTTGCAAAGGTGTTTGCAACATTTACATGAATGAATGTTTGATTGGTACTTGAAAACTTGAAAACAATCTCTATAACTTAAAATTAAAAGATATTCTACTAAATGTCCATTCAAAGGCATACACTATATGAGATATGGATGGGTAAGCCTCCTAAGTATTCTTATCTTAGAATATGGGGTGCCCTGCTTATGAAGCAGGTAGTGGGAGATAAATTGGATTGTTGATCCATTTTATGTTAATTTGTGGGATATCCAATGAATTCGATAGGATACTACTTCTATCATCCCCAAGAAACAAAAGTGTTTGTTTCTAGGAATGCAACCTTTTGGAAAGGGAATTTCTATTGGATAGAAAATGGGAGATGATAGAACTCGAAGAGGTTCGAGAGACACCCACAATTATAGAACCCACACCCGAAGAGCCAAATGAGGAGATACAAGCTCCTAAAAGATCCGAGAAAGTCTCGAGACCACCTATGAGGTATGGTCAGCTTCTTGAAGAGGGCCATGATGAGCCTAACCATGGATGTGATCCAAGGACCTTCAAGGAAGCGTTATCTGATGCCGATTCATCCAAATGGCTTGAAGCAATGGAATCTGAGATGAATTCCATGCATTCGAACCAAGTGTGGAATCTCGTGGATCCACCTGAGGGAATTGTTCCCACAGGGTGTAAATGAATTTACAAGAGGAAACTTGGGGCGGATGGGAAGGTAATGACCTTCAAGGCGCGATTGGTGGCAAAAGGATATACTCAAAGACAAGGAGTTGACTTTGAGGAAACCTTTTCACCAGTTGCAATGTTCAAGTCTATAAGGATATTGCTAGCCATGGCTGCATAGTATGACTATGAGATATGGCAGATGGATGTCAAGACAACCTTTCTTAATGGGGATATTAAGAAAGTGATTTACATGTCTTAACCTGAAAGGTTTACATCTATCGGAAGTGAGCATATGGTATGCAAACTTCAGAGATCTATCTATGATCTAAAGCAGGCATCTAGGAGTTGGAACCTTAGATTCGATAGTACAATCAAATAGTTTGATTTACTAAGAATCCTGAGGAACCCTATGTGTATAAGAAGGTCAGTGGGAGTGTTGTGACATTCCTGGTGTTGTATGTTGATGACATTCTACTCATTGGAAATGATGTAAGAATGTTGCAATCAACTAAAATATGGTTAGCGAGTAAGTTCTCAATGCAGGACTTGGGTGAAGCATATTTTGTATTGGAAATACAGATCTATAGAGATAGATCGAGAAGATTGCTTGGTCTCACCCAGTCCACATACATTGATACCATCGTGAAGCCGTTCTCGATGGATGAGTCCAAGGGAGGACTTCTACCAATGTGTCATGGCGTGTCCCTATCCAAGTCTGTCTCCCAAGACTGATGCAGAGATAGTGGCGATGACACGCATTCTGTATGCTTCGGCAATTGGTAGCATCATGTATGTGATGATATCTACACGTCCTGACGTGGCACTAAGTGTAGTGAGTAGATATCAATCGAACCCTGGTCTTCCACACTAAAAAGCTGTGAAAGACATCCTCAAGTAGTTGAGAAGGACCAATAAAGTGTTCTTGGTCTATGGGGTGGAGAACTAAAATTGGAAGGCTATACCGACTCTAGCTTCCAAAGCGATATCGATGACTCGAAGTCAACCTCTGGGTTTGTATTCATGCTCTATGGTGCTGCTGTCTCTTGGAAGAGTTCCAAGCAAGACAATACTGCGGATTCCAGCACAGAGGCCGAATACATTGTTGCATCGGATGCAGCAAGAGAGGCTGTTTGGATAAGGAATTTCGTCCAAGAGTTGGGCGTCATTCCTAATGGAGTTGCTCCTGTCCCGGTGTTGTGTGACAACACGGGAGCTATAGCTCAAGCAAAGGAGCCTAGGTCTCATCAGAAATCCAAACTAGTATTGAGAAAGTACCACATCCTCGGAGAGATTGTGGAAAGTAGAGAAGTGTCTTTCGACACAGTCGGCTCCGCAGACAATGTTGTTGATCCACTAGCTAAGCCTTTACCTGGACCATTATTCGACAAGCATTGCGAATCAATGGTTTTAAAGCATATGGGTAGTTGGCTCTAGTGCAAGTGGGAGATTGTTAGAGTAGGTGCCCGTCGAGCCAAGTGTTGGCCGAGTGTTCACAATGAAACTCTATGTATAAGCAATCTTTATTTTAGTAATATTTGATATTATTATTTTGGCACATCTTTATCTGTATACCCATGCTAGTTGCATAGATAAAGCCCTTGAATATACAAATAGTAGAAATAATATGAGATGCTCATATGATGAGTATCATGAAACTCATATTTGTAATACTGTATATTCTAAACGGTTCCTAGTCGATTCAGCCGCCACTAAGAAGGATATAGGCCGCTCGAGTTCGAGACTAGTATCTGCGATGTGAGTACCATGTTTCATTGGTAGGGGACATTGTGATGTCCGAACATGCAGATAGGTGCTCCTTGTAGAGTGCACTGAACAACCCTCCATAAAAGGACTTTCCAAGTGGTTCTCACTTATCGAGTGGAAAAGTCCTGGTTTATGGTTGTACAGAATTAGTCCTTATGACCCGGGACAACATTGAGACTCTATGTGCTAGAATTACACTTTGACTTGTTTACCGACTCTTATGGGGTCATCAGGTGGCAAGGTTGGGTGTTCTGTCGAAACACATAGGAGTCGATGCATTGTAGTCGGGGATTCACCGCTTACCTTCGGGTATGGATATCCTATGTGTTATCATGTGTATGTAGATCGAAATCTCTGGCCAGAGTATGGTTGTAATTATGAAAGGGGTTTCATAGATTACACCATTGATGCAACTACGACATGACACATAGTATCGATTCATTGACAACTCTCGATATACCAATGGTTGTCGAATCGGTCGGGATATATGAGTTGAAGGGACCATACTGTACGCTAACCATAATTGAATGGTTCTTGCAGGCACTATCATTTGATACCTAGGGAATCATGTAAGCGATGCTGCTAGGCGTTTAACATGATTGGTTGGGTACTATCAGACTTGAGTTCTGACGTTCTTATTATCAAGGAGTTGATAAGTAAGAATGGAGCAATTGGGGTATGCTCATATAAGGACATGTTTAGTCCGAATCACATGGAGATGTGAACCCACGGCTAGTTGTATCAATGAACCATTGAGGGCCACACAAGTACTAGCTTTCTAGATCCCGTTGAGAAGTAAAAATAGTTCAATGTGTTGAACGGCTTATAAAGGAGTTTATAAGCATAAGAAAAATTAGAAGTATGACTTCTATAAAGGAGAAATTAGTTCAATGTGTTGAACGACTTATAAATGAGTTTATAAGTGTAAATGAAATAGAAGTATGACTTCTATGAGAGAAATGTAAATTTTAATTTATGGAAGTGTTCCTAAATTAAAATTTGGCCAAGTAAATAATGTATTTGAAAATTGTGATTTTCATAAACATTATTGTGGACTAAATTAAATTAATTCAAGTGTTGAATTAATTAAACACTAGTGGGCCTAGTAGAGTCCAAATAATTAAATTAATTCAAGTGTTGAATTAATTAAATTATATTGAGTCTTGAAGAGCTCAATTAAAATAATTATTTAACTAGTGGGACTTGGGTAAATTCAAGTAATGTTTAATTAGTCTCAAATATGTTTGAGATAATTAAAATTTAGTCCAAGGTTTTAATTTGATTAAAAACCATATAATATGCATGCATGGGAGGTGAAAGGTTGGGAGACTACTTTTTGTGTTTTCAAGGCATGGCATGCAACTTTTTGGAACAACTTTTCCCACAACCAAAAAAATGTCTCTCCTTCTCTCCTAGCATGAATAGTGGCCGAGTTACTATTCACATTTTTTCTCCAAGTTTTTCTCTCAATTTTCTTCTTCAATTGTTGAGGAAAGAAATCACTTCTCTTTGAATAATCTTCTTATTTTTCTAGTGCAAAATAAGAAGGGTTCTAGCTAGTTAGTGGTGGGCTTGATTGGAAGAAAGGAGTCCAAAAGAAAGGTGAAGCTTGTAGATTGTCTACCTTCAAGAGCTAAGGTGTTTACACCTTAGTTGGAGCCACAATCAATCTTTGAGATTGATAGGTAATTTTCTCAACACCATATGCATGAAAGTTGAGATTTTTGTATATGCTACACTAGTACATGGTGGCCGAAAATTTCCTTGCAAGAAAATGTGATTTTCGAAAATTTTTGTAGCTTCCGTTGCGTTTTCGGTCACCTTATTCGATCCCTTTCAATAATATCCAGATCGCAGATCAATCTTCGAAAACACGGTAGCCCTATGCAGTTGATCAAAAAGATCGTCTATCCGTGGCAACAGATATTTATTCTTGATAGTCACTTTGTTGATCTCTCTGTAATCAATACACAGCCGCAAAGTCACATCTTTCTTCTTGACAAAGAGAACCGGAGCTCCCCAAGGCGAAGAACACGGCCGAATAAAACCTTTATCCAAAAGATCTTGCAACTGTGTCTTCAACTCTTTCATCTCTGTAGGGGACATTCTATACAGAGCCTTGGAAATAGGAGCCGTAACTGGAACTAACTCAATCACAAACTCCACATCTCTGTCCGGCGGTAAACCCGGCACATCATCCTCAAAAACATCAGGGAACTCTTGCCACTTCAATGCCGGAACATCCACACTAACCTTGGTAGCATTCCCCCAAATGCGTGCAGCTTTGACTAACATGAACACTGCACAACTGATTTTGTCCTTGTCTTCATAGTTGAGATGATCGAAAATCGTCTCAAAAGCTTTGATCCACTCTACCGCCACCAACGGATCAGTGCTTCCTGCAAATTCTGGTGAATCCATCCTCCTGAAAGCAGTAAAGATTCTATCAGTACCAACTGCTTGTGCCACTTGGCCTCTCACTTGACTTCTACCTTGACCTGTTCCTTGCAAACGTAGCAACTGTTGGATCTCACTGTTGACCTTGGCTTGCTATTTCAATAACTTTCCGAACTCGTCGACAACTCTCGAGGAAGAATTATCCTCACCCTCTGAAGCCTTTCTCTTAGGAGGCATCTACTCCTACAATGTGCTCACATAATACATATCAACCCATAACAATGAATAGATATAGAAGAAGACATACCCGGACAGTTGAAAGTAGACGAAGTCATATGCATTGGTCCGAAGAACGGTGCTCTGATACCACTAAATGTAACACCCTCGACCGGTTTTGTAGTATCCCGATGCCTAATTTGAGTTAATTATTGGATTAATTATATTTCGGTGGGATCGGAAGGACCGAACAGGGTTCGGATCAGTCCGATCAGGGTTCGGATCGTCCGATCAGGATTCGGATCGTCCGAGACAGGTGGATGGAACCGTGGAAGACATGCAGGATTCGGATCGTCCGATCAGGGTTCGGATCGTCCGAGCCAGGTGGCTGGACACGTAGAAGACATGCAGGGTTCGGATCGTCCGAAGTGTACCGGATCGGAGCTTCCGAAGTGGATCGGATCAGTCCGAACGTTGGCTATAAATAGAGGCGCGAGGCTTCACTTCTTACTCGCCAAGTCCGAGCGTTCCAGAGCATTTTAGTCGTTTCCGATTGGTTTCTAGTCTTTTCCCGAGGTTCAGGCACTAGCGGGGAGCTACTGGTTTTGTAGCGGAGCTGTGCTCTAGTTGGGAGATAGCGACATCAAGTGGGCTGCGGACGCAGGCTTGATTCTAGGGCGGATTGTTAGGATCTGCTGGTTTGAGGTACGAAAGTACTATCCGAGATATCCTGGTCGAGTATACATTCTTATATGTGTTGCATGATTATTTGGTGCATTGATATATGTCATATGATGCATGCTATTATGTCACGTTTATTACTGCATGTTACATTTCATCTTGAGCCGTATCTCTTTCGAGATAGCCTTTATTGTTGAGCTGTATCTCTTTCGAGATAAGCTATATCTTGTGGGGCCGCTCAGACCTGTCTTGTGGACGCATGGACACCGAGAGTACACAGTGGCCGACGGGTCCGGAGGGCTTCGGTGATCCGGGACATTTTAGGTCCACGTCTGATCTTGTAGTGGATGCAGTGACCCAGAGGAGTACCGCGCGGCACTATCCACTTGGCGCCTCTAGACTGAGCATTTTGATATCTTTTGTGACTCCTGTTTCTTGACTACCCTGGTATCATATCATAGCATGTGCATTTCATTTAGGCTTGTATACTCATGCTTTTGTACTGGGCGTTCTTATCGCTCACGTCCTCGGTTTTGTTTATCTTGGACACCCCATTCCCACGGGGCAGGCCTCAGGTTGGATGGCTCAGGAGGAGGATGTTGAGGACGTGGAGTAACCGGTTGGTTTAGATCTTCAGTACCATTTGATTCGATATGGTTGTACCGCATACTTTCATTTTAATTTGAGTTGTTCTGGATTTTCGATTGGGTTGTATAACTTTCATTTGTTGACCTTTTCCGCCATTATCTCTGATTGTTATTAATTAAGTTAATTGCATGCTTAGTTCTTGATTAGTAGGTGATTCTGGAACGGGTCACTACATTTATGGTATCAGAGCATGCATATGATTTTGGGATATAGATTCTGTTTTGGGATTTTCGTTGACCATTTTACCATTTTTCCCCATTCTATCTTGTAGCGATGGCTGACCACTTTGGTGATGAGAGTAGTCAGGGGAGTGTAGGTCGTTGGGGTGACCAGGATGATCGTAGGCGTCATCGTGAACATCGTCATCGTCGGGATGGCCCTAGGCGTTTTGAGATGCACCGTTTCATTCAGATGGGGCCTAAGCCTTTAGTCGGTGGTGAGACTCCCGATGATGCTGAGGATTGGTTAGAGCGCATGGAGAGTTGTTTCCGTGCATTCCAGTGCACCGAAGAGCAGCAGATGGAGACCCTTAGTTTTCTTCTCGAGGGCCGTGCGCCTAAGTGGTGGCGATCGACTTCTGCGCCGATAGTCCAGTCTCAGGGTAGGGTGACTTGGGCCGATTTCCGTGCAGCTTTCATGCAGCTATACTTTCCTCCAGCCCTTCGTCAGGCAAAGACGATTGAACTTCTGAATCTTAAGCAGGGTAGTATGTCTGTTGATGAATATCAGCAGAAGTTCTTCGAGTTGTTACCCTTTGCTCCTCATATTAGTGGCAGTCCTGAGGCCAAGTATGACCATTTCCTTCAGGGTCTTAACCAGGAGATCTTTGATCGAGTCACTGTCTGCGATAATCCTACTTCTTATGATGGGTTAGTGAACCGGTGTCGCCAGGCAGAGATCAGTCTCCAGCGTGGTAGGTCTATTCTTTCTTCTAGACCTCCGAGTACTTTGAGCCCTCGATCTCAGTCTTTCAAGAAATCTGGTTCTTCTTCTTCTGGATCTGGATCACGGTCTAGCGGTGTTTTTCGCTTTGGTAAGAAGAAGGTTTCTTGTGTGCATTGTGGGAAGAACCATCCATCGGAGCAGTGCCGATCAGCCGCGGGAGCTTGTTTTCAGTGTGGAGAGATGGGTCATCTTAAGAAGAATTGTCCTCAGTTGCGAGGTGGAGCAGGATCTGGTTCCGGATCTCAGACGACTGTTCAGCAGAGGATGCAGGGTCAGGCAATGGGTAGTTCAAATCTTCGACCTCGTGCCCAAGGTCAGGTATTTGCGCTGAACCAGGATCAGGCTGCAGATGAGACAGGGAGAGTTGTAGCAGGTACTTTTTGTTTATGCGTTATTCCTGCTTTTGTTCTTATTGATACCGGAGCATCACATTCATTCATTTCTGCACGATTTGTTAAGCGTCATAAGTTACCGTATGTTTCTCTAGACGTCATTCTTTCCGTTTCTACTCCGATGGGTCATTCGGTGTTAGCAAAGCGTCTAGTGATGGGTTGTCCCTTAGATTTTTAGGGTAACGAATTGACTGCAAATCTTATGATCCTAGAGATGGAAGATTTTGATTGTATTTTGGGTATAGATCTATTGACTACCTACCGAGCTACTGTGGATTGTTACCAGAAGCTTGTTCAGTTTCGTACGACTGAGAGCTCTAGTTGGTTTTTCTATGGTGAGGGAGCGCGACCTCCGATGCCAGTGGTATCTGCTCTGAAAGCCTGTCGTGATTTAGAGTCGGGCGGGGAAGGCTACCTCATCTATGCGATTGATTCGTCCACAGGTAGTGTTGGTATAGATGATATTCCAGTGGTTTGTGAGTTTCCTGATGTTTTTCCAGATGAGATTCCTGGTTTTCCTCCGATTAGAGAGGTGGAATTTGGCATCGAGTTAATGCCAGGGACTACACCGATTTCTCGTGCCCCCTATCGTCTTGCTCCATCAGAGATGAGAGAATTGAAGCAGCAATTGCAGGATCTTCTTGATAAAGGTTATATTCGTCCGAGTGTTTCACCTTGGGGAGCTCCAGTCTTGTTTGTCAAGAAAAAGGATGGATCGATGCGATTGTGTATTGATTATCGCCAGCTGAATCGTGTGACGATCAAAAACAAGTATCCATTACCTCGTATTGATGACTTGTTCGATCAGCTTCAGGGTACCTCTGTTTACTCCAAGATTGACTTGCGATCGGGTTATCATCAGATGAGAGTCAGAGATGATGATATTTCCAAGACTGCATTTCGTACTCGATATGGGCATTACGAATTTCTAGTTATGCCATTCGGATTGACAAATGCGCCAGCGGTGTTCATGGATCTAATGAACCGTGTCTTTCGGGATTTTCTAGATCAGTTTGTTGTGGTTTTCATCGACGATATCTTGATTTATTCTCACAGTGTGGAAGAGCATATCCATCACTTGAGGATTGTGTTGCAGATTCTTCGCGAGAAGCAATTGTATGCTAAGCTGAGTAAGTGCGAGTTCTGGATTAATCGTGTAGTATTCCTTGGTCATGTGATTTCCAAGGAAGGAGTTTCTGTGGATCCTAGCAAGATTGAGGCAGTGCTGAATTGGTCACGTCCGACGACAGTGGCCGAGATTCGTAGTTTTCTAGGTCTGGCAGGGTATTATCGTCGCTTCATCGTGAATTTCTCTCAGATAGCTAGACCATTGACGCAACTTACTCGGAAGGATGTTCCATTTGAGTGGTCATCTGAGTGCGAAGATAGTTTCAGAGAGCTTCGTCGACTTCTGACTTCTGCACCTGTTTTGGCTTACCGTCAGTATCTGATGGTTTCAGTGTTTACACCGATGCCTCTTTTCAAGGCTTAGGGTGTGTGTTGACGCAGAATGGTCATGTGATCGCTTATGCTTCCAGACAGTTAAAATCTCACGAGGAGAAGTACCCTATTCATGATCTAGAATTAGCTGCTATTGTGTTTGCGCTAAAGATCTGGCGTCATTATTTGTACGGTGTTCAGTTTGAAATCTTTACTGATCATAAGAGTCTGAAGTATCTATTCACTCAGGCTGAGTTGAACATGAGACAACGTCGTTGGATGGATCTACTTAAAGATTATGACTGTGTGATCAAGTACCATCCAGGTTCTGCGAATCTCACAGCCGATGCTCTTAGTCGCAAGGTGAGAGCCTCTGCACTTCAGACCAGTGCTATGTCTAGTACTGTCCATGATTGTTGTTCGTTGGGGTTTAAGTTCAAACATCGGAAAGGTATGGAGAGCATTCGTGTTGCTACTATTTTATCTGAGCCAACTTTGTTCACTCGGATTCGAGATGCTCAGATGTCTGATCTCAAGACTCAGAGATTAGCTCGGTTGGTTGGTGGAGATAGTAATTTCCATTATCAGTCGAATGGTCTTCTGTGTTTGTCTAATCGGGTTGTAGTACCAGAGGATGATACTTTGAGGGAAGAGATCTTGTCTCAGGCTCATCGAAGCAAGCTGAGTATTCATCCGGGAAGCAACAAGATGTATAAATATTTGAGGACACGATTTTGGTGGAAAGGGATGAAGCGCAACATTTATCAGTTTGTCTCCAAGTGTCTAGTTTGTCAGTAGGTTAAGGCAGAGCACCGTCGACCGGGAGGATTATTGTTGAACTTACCTATTCCTGAATGGAAGTGGGAGCATATCGCGATGGACTTCATTACTCACTTGCCATTGTCTTCGAGGAACAGTGATGCTATTTGGGTAGTGGTGGATCGACTCACCAAGTCTGCTCATTTTCTGCCATATAACCGTGATGTCACTTTCGATCGTATGGCTCGATTGTATATTCAAGAGATTTTACGTTTGCATGGAGTGCCAGTCAGTATTGTTAGTGACAGAGATCCTCGTTTTACCTCACGATTTTGGGGTAGTTTCCAGTCAGCATTGGGAACTTCACTAAGTTTGAGTACGGCTTATCATCCAGAGACCGACGGTCAAACAGAAAGGACTATCCGTACACTTGAGGATATGTTGCGAGCTTGTGTTATGGATTTCGGAACCGCTTGGCAGGATCATTTGCCTTTGATTGAGTTCGCGTACAACAACAGCTATCATCGTAGTATTGGTATGGCACCATTTGAGGCGTTGTATGGGCGACGTTGTCGTACTCCATTATTCTGGGATGAAGTTGGGGAACGACATGTTGAGGGACCGGAGTTAGTCCAGCAGGCTATTGATAAGGTTGCAGTAATCAAGAAGCGGATTAAGATTGCTCAGGATCGACAGGCTAGTTATGCGAACACCAAGCGTCGACCTCTTCATTTTCAGCCAGGTGAGAAGGTGTTTCTCCGAGTTTCGCCTTTTCGCAGGATTTTGAGATTTGGTCTCAAGGGTAAGCTGTCTCCGAGATTTATTGGTCCATTTGAAATATTGGAGAGCGTGGGAGATTTGGCTTACAGGCTTGCATTGCCGCCGTACCTATCAAGTATTCATGATGTGTTCCACGTATCTTTGTTGAGACGATATGTAGCAGATGAGTCTCACATCTTACATCCTTCTGAAGTTCAACTTGATTCGGATTTGTCTTACGTGGAACGACCAGTTCGGATTCTAGATCGCAAAGACAAGGTGTTGCGGAATAAGATCATTCCTCTTGTCTTAGTGCAGTGGCAGCGCCGAGGTACTGAAGAAGCCACTTGGGAACTAGAGAGTCGTATGCGGTCAGAGCATCCAGAGTTGTTCTAGTTGTAGTATTTTCAGTTATGATTGTAATTTCAGTTGTACTTTCGGTTGTACTTCATTCTTAAGTTGAATGTATTGTTGTTCAGAATTGTCATTCTTCAGACACGATTTCGCGGACGAAATCCTTTTTAGGGGGGGAGAATGTAGTATCCCGATGCCTAATTTGAGTTAATTATTGGATTAATTATATTTCGGTGGGATCGGAAGGACCGAACAGGGTTCGGATCGTCCGATCAGGGTTCGGATCGTCCGATCAGGATTCGGATCGTCCGAGACAGGTGGATGGAACCGTGGAAGACATGCAGGATTCGGATCGTCCGATCAGGGTTCGGATCGTCCGAGCCAGGTGGCTGGACACGTAGAAGACATGCAGGGTTCGGATCGTCCGAAGTGTACCGGATCGGAGCTTCCGAAGCGGATCGGATCGTCCGAACGTTGGCTATAAATAGAGGCGCGAGGCTTCACTTCTTACTCGCCAAGTCCGAGCGTTCCAGAGCATTTTAGTCGTTTCCGATTGGTTTCTAGTCTTTTCCCGAGGTTCAGGCACTAGCGGGGAGCTACTGGTTTTGTAGCGGAGCTGTGCTCTAGTTGGGAGATAGCGACATCAGTGGGCTGCGGACGCAGGCTTGATTCTAGGGCGGATTGTTAGGATCTGCTGGTTTGAGGTACGAAAGTACTATCCGAGATATCCTGGTCGAGTATACATTCTTATATGTGTTGCATGATTATTTGGTGCATTGATATATGTCATATGATGCATGCTATTATGTCACGTTTATTACTGCATGTTACATTTCATCTTGAGCCGTATCTCTTTCGAGATAGCCTTTATTGTTGAGCTGTATCTCTTTCGAGATAAGCTATATCTTGTGGGGCCGCTTAGCCCTGTCTTGTGGACGCATGGACACCGAGAGTACACAGTGGCCGACGGGTCCGGAGGGCTTCGGTGATCCGGGACATTTTAGGTCCACGTCTGATCTTGTAGTGGATGCAGTGACCCAGAGGAGTACCGCGCGGCACTATCCACTTGGCGCCTCTAGACTGAGCATTTTGAGATCTTTTGTGACTCCTGTTTCTTGACTACCCTGGTATCATATCATAGCATGTGCATTTCATTTAGGCTTGTATACTCATGCTTTTGTACTGGGCGTTCTTATCGCTCACGTCCTCGGTTTTGTTTATCTTGGACACCCCATTCCCACGGGGCAGGCCTCAGGTTGGATGGCTCAGGAGGAGGATGTTGAGGACGTGGAGTAACCGGTTGGTTTAGATCTTCAGTACCATTTGATTCGATATGGTTGTACCGCATACTTTCATTTTAATTTGAGTTGTTCTGGATTTTCGATTGGGTTGTATAACTTTCATTTGTTGACCTTTTCCGCCATTATCTCTGATTGTTATTAATTAAGTTAATTGCATGCTTAGTTCTTGATTAGTAGGTGATTTTGGAACGGGTCACTACAGGTTTTAATAAAATAACATCGGAATTTAAAATTTTCTTCAAAATGGAGAAAGGATTCAAAATAAATTTCACATATAATCAAAAGTATACACATGATCAATAAAATGATACAACAAAAGCAAAATATCATTCTTGTGATCATGTCCAAAATGCTATCAAAAGATCTTCTCCTTCCATCTCTTCTATATGCATATGACTCCGGCCCACAATCAACATCCCGACCTGTCACTCTTATCTGCATTACATGAAATAACTGAAATGAGTATAAAACTCAGCAAGTGGAACTCTTACGTAGCAATGGATACATATCATACTTTGTAAAACATGGCTTTGAAATCATTAAATACCATCAACTCTTGAAACATTAATAACATAGAAATATAACAATAAGATGGTATTTCTCTTTTCTCTGTTGGATTGATATCTATATAGTATCTCTGTCTCTGTACCTATATCCCATCGATATAAATCGATAAGTCTGAGGGATATAAGCATATGGTCGTTGATCAACTAATTGCATGCAATCTCTGACTATGTATCTATCAATCCAATAAATCATTTAAACTCTCTCTTTGGCATTTTATCAAACACTTTGAAGACTCTTTTTCTCTTGTATTCCCTTTTTCAGAATTGAGACATAAAATGCCTCCATAATATACAACAAAGTGTATCAATACATAACATGAATCAAAAGAATGTAATAGCTCACTAAAACCATTGAAACACTATATATATAATGTCATGTGAGCACAAGAAATGAAATTCCACTTACAACCAATAGAAACCTTGATTCTATACTCTTGGTTGAATTCCTACAACAATAAACCATATATTGTACCATCAACATCTCAATAATCATAAACCCATATCAATTAATCCATAAAACCAACACCATTAACAAACCCAATACTTTCCCCAACATCAAAATCAAGAAATAATCAAAGCCACAAGCTTACCTTAGCTCCTAGAACCAACAAGAACCTTGCTCTCACACCAACAATCCAACCACAAGCTTGAATCAAAGAAAGGAAATGAAAGAATGTAGAAACCCTAGTCTCCCAAGAAGCTGAAATCGAAAATGGAGGATAAGAAATGAGAAAAAGTGAGCCAACTCTTGCATTTAAACACTTAAATCGCGAAAACACGTTTCTACTGTTCACGCACCGCGGGTGCGCTAGCTTCTTCACCGCGGGTGCGGTCCCAAAAGTCCAAAAATGTCGACCGCGGGTGCGGTGTGTCTTCGGCAATCTCATCAAAAATCTGAATTAAAGACCGCGGGTGCGGTCTTCTCTTGAGCGCGGGTGCACTGTCACCTGAAGCCAACAACAAACTCTATGCAACTAAAATCAAATCGTAAAGCCACTTCTCTTCATAATTTGGCAACACTTCCAACAAGAAAGTTGCACCTCTATAACATATCTAACCACTCCAATTGGCCTCATACCAATCGGCTCAACATACAAATTACCATTAATTAAATCGCAACGACGCTACAATAATCACCACACAACAACTATAAACAACAATACTATAAACCATAAATCAAGATTCTTAACATCCAAACCATACTAAACTCGACCAAATAGTCAATAATCAGACGAAATCTTAGACCGTACCGTTCACCAGGCTTGGCTATTACACAGACTCAGTCCAGTTCACAGCCGCAAAAGAAGCAGTTTACTTGGCCACCAAGGCAGCAGTGGCATCAGAGGCCCCAAGGACAGATTAGGAGGCTTGGTCAGCATAAGCCACCACAGGTGCCAGGGGCGCCGAAGCTGGCAGAGAAACAGCTAAGCACGCAGTGCAACAAGTTCCATCTCGGCAAGTGTTTATGGAGGACCTACAAATGCATCATTTGAGGGCAGGAGGGTCATAAAGCAACATATTTCCTTAGGAACACGGGCCCCGCTACTGGCCGAGCATATGTGAAACATGCCGAGGAGGCCGAGGTAGAGCCAGATTCGACGTTGATTACTGGTAACCCTTATGTTTAAGATTTTGATTTATCGCTTGATTGCATGAATTTTATGCTTGTGATAAGGATTAAATTATGGTATTTATAACTCAGAACAAGTTAGGTCGCATGCTCTACCTAGTTGGGATGTAGAATTTAATTGTTTAATTGGAGGATTTTAGGACCCAATTGTAATAGCCGATATATGAGGACCTAATTGCTAAAATCGAAATTTTTAGGGGACTATTTTCGAAACTTCTGAATTTTTTGGAGATTTAATTCTAGATTTTTCGAGAATTTTATAGTTTTATGGGGTTATAACTCGAAAATGTTCAGGGGTGGAATTGCTATTTATGAAAATTTTCATACGGCCAAAATTTAATTTGCAATTTTGAAAATTTTGAAGTCAGTTTCGCAAATTTTGGAGAATATTTGGGTTAATTCGATGAATTTTGAGGAATACTTGGGATTAATCCAGTGAATTTCGATGGTTTTGGGATAATTGCCGATAAGAAATTTCTTAAGTTTCAACGCGATTGATGGTATGTTTTGTCGCAGGGAGGATATATATTTCAGGTGTAGCCACGCATGCATTTCTAGATTCAGGGGCTACACATTCTTTTATATCCAAATCTTTCGTCAAGCGACTAGGAATCATACCAGTGGCGATGGATTCAGGCCACAGAGTATCGATTCATTCGAGGATCAGATGTTCACTTCTCAGATAGTGAAGAGATTGGAGCTTCAGTTACAAAAAATACATGGTGTAGGCAAATTTGATAGTGTTAACGTTTATGGAGTTCGACATTATTCTGGGTATGGATTGGATTTCGTTGAATGGAGCTGTCATAGACTTTTGACAGTGGTCAGTGTCTGTCCGCCGCCTAGTGGTAAGCCGTTTATTTTTTAGATAGCCAGACACCAGCAGATTTCGCACGTCATTTCCTGCATGTGTGCGAGAAAGCTTTTGAAGAGAGGCTGCCAGGAATTTTTGGCTAGCATTGTATCAGTGTCAGAGCCAGTCGATTAGAGGCTAGAGGACGTCGATGTGGTCAGAGAATTCTACAGTGTTTTACCTGACGATGTTTCAGGCATTCCACCAGACAGAGAGGTGGACTTTTCTGTTGAGCTCATGCCAGGTACAGTGCCGATATCTAAGGCGCCCTATCGCCTAGCACCTGCAGAGATGAAAGAACCGAAAGATCATATACATGATTTGCTAAATAAGGGGTTCATTCGCCCTAGCTTGTCGTCAGGGGGAGCGCCGGTACTGTTCGTTAAAAATAAGGATTGCAGCATGAGGCTTCGCATTGACTATCGAGAGCTAAACAGGGTCACAGTCAAGAACAAATGCCCACTACCGAGGATTGAAGATTTGTTTGATCAGCTTCAGGGATCATAGCTATTTTGATAGATCTTCGATCCGCATACCATCAGCTGAAGGTGAGAGAGTCTGACGTGCATAAGACAGCCTTCCGGACACGTTATGGGCATTATGAGTTTTTGGTGATGCCCTTTTGATGCGAACGTGGACATCCCAAGGAAAGCATGGGATCCTTTGCAGTTGCCGGAGGGACCAATCACAAGGGGTCGACTAAAGAGATTCAAGGAGGCACTACTAGGAGTCATGAGCAAGCCTGAAGGGGTCGTGATGCATGGGAGTACGTTTGGAGGCCAACGGTATGTCATTCAAGCATTGGGGGAGCTGACCGAGTCTGGACGGACCTGCACACGGACCTACACACGGGGTCCGTGTCCTTTACAACCTGAGATGAGCTTTTCCAGTGCCTGCACGGACCTGAAGACGGACCCAGGCACGGGGTCCGTGCCCTATGTATTTGGCGAATACAGTGCCTACACGGACCCGTACACGGAGGTGAGCACGGGTCCGTGTCCCTTGATCCCGACTGAAGATGAGTTACAGTATGTACACGGACCCAGACACGGAGGTCTGCACGGGGTCCGTGCCTAGTGTTTCTGCGCGACAAAATTACCTTTTTTAGAGTTTTATTTTGTTAGGAAACTAGATTTCATGGTATCTTTTGATATCTAGACTATATTGGACGAAAATTCTGAACACAATACACATATTATTTTGAGTTTATCAAATTTGTGAGATTTTTCTCTCAACTTTTCAAGGCTTTAGCTTTGTTAAAAACAAATCAAACTTATCAAAGTTTATAACTTTGTGGCGTTTGTCGATCGATCTTGTGCGGATTGTCGTAGGCATCGTTCTTCGAAGGTTCGTTCTAATTTTCGATTGTTATTCCGTGTTTATTTGTTGCTAGACTTTCGTAGTTTAGAGGTGAATAACACAACAATACTTGATTCAAAAGATCAGGGAAAAACATACGAATCTTATTATCGTAATTGAATAGAGGGTGCGATTTATTTTTAATCGTGTTTGCTATTTATTCGTACAAAGATTCATATCATTTGGTATCAGAGCCAGGTTTATTGAATTCAAGTAAATTATCTTGTTCTTAATTTACAGATCTGTATTATTCCTTTGTTTATTTTCAGATCTGTTTTGTTCTATCGTTCTTCGTAAATTTTTCGTGAATCTGTGATTCTCGAAATTTGTTGGTGATTTTTTTTTGGGATTTTCGAGTAGTACTCAAGCCAAAAAAAAAAAAAAAGAGTACAAAAAATTCCGAAAATTCACCATTAAATTCTTTTTGATATCTTGTTCTATTTCCTTTAGAGAGTCATATTTAATTGTCTCTCACAGTCAAAAAAAAATATATATATATATATATATATATTATATTCGAATTTCGTGTTTACACGGTCCAAGTGAGTCGGTTACAATTGTTCACAAGTTGAAACTTGGTTGTTTGATTTACTCAAAACTCAAAGCTTGAAGCTCTTGAGAGAACTCTCAAATTTGAGTGATATTACTTGAGTGTGAGTGTTATTTCTTTGGAGTGACTAGTGAGTATTTGTTGTGAGCAAACAAAAGTGTGAGAAAAGACGAGTGAATTTCTTTGGAGTGACCGTGAGCATTTGGGTGAGGATTATTTTATTTCTACTAACCTTTTCTTGCAGGTACAAATTTGAAATTAAATGGAGAGGGAGGTAGGAGATAGTTCGAATTCGGGGGTGTCCAAGGCCCAACTAGATGCGTTGTTTGGGGATTTTAGTAGGGCGATGACGACCCAAATGGAGTCGTTGCATGAGAGGTTGGGTAAACTTGAGGTTAGTGTTAGTGGGGGTAAACCTAAGCCTAAGGATTTGGGTAGAGATGACGAGGAGTATGATCTAGGAGGAGGCGATGAGAGTCAAAATGAGAATTGGGGTAGGAATGGAAGAGATAGAGGATTTGGGAGAGGAAGAAGAGAAGCTATGAGGGGTAGGTATGCGGAGACTAGGGAAGATGGTCACATGGGTATCATTAAGATGAAAATCCCTTCATTCCATGGGAAATCTGACCCGGAGGCGTACCTAGAATGGGAAAAGAGGGAAGAGTTCGTATTTGAATGTCACCACTACTCCGAACAAAAGAAGGTGAGGTTGGCGGTGGTTGAATTCTTAGACTATGCTCTCATTTGGTGGGATCAATTAGTGACCACTAAAAGAAAGTATAATGAGAGACCTATTGAATCTTGGGATGAGATGAAGAGTGTAATGAGGAAGAGGTTTGTGCCTAACCACTATTATAGGGAGATGTTTAAGAGGTTACAAACTTTGAGGCAAGGGTTGAAGAGTGTTGAGGACTATTATAAGGAGATGGAAGTACTCATGATTAGGGCAAATACTGAGGAGGATAATGAAGCAACTATGGCTCCTTTTCTTTGTGGTTTGAACAGGGAGATCCAAGATCAAGTGGAGCTTCGGCACTACTTAGACCTAGACGAGATGGTGCAAATGGCCATAAAGGTGGAGCAACAACTCAAGAGGCGAGGAGTTGGCCGCACCAATCAAACCGGAGGTTCATCATCTTCTTGGCGGGCAAGCGGGGTGAAGCGTGAGGAAAATAAAGTGGTGCCCAAGCCAAGATTTGACACTAAGCAAGAGGCCCCTAAGCAAGGAGTACAAGGTAAATCTCAAACTCCTTCTAATCGTTCTAGAGATGTTAGATGTTTTAGGTGTCAAGGGATGGGTCATATTTCTAGTGATTGTCCTAATAAGAGGGTGATGATCTTGAATGATTATGGTGAGTATGAGTCTCAAAGTGAGGGGGATGGCGAGGGTAGTGATGATGATATGCCTGCATTGGAGGATCCCGATGAGGGATATGGAGCGGTTGTAGGAGAAGCGCTAGTGACTAGGCGAATCATGAGTACCCAAGTCAAGAATGAGGAGGCTAGCCAAAGGGAGAATTTGTTCCACACTAGATGTTTTGTGAATGGTAGGGTTTGCAATGTAATCATAGATGGGGGGAGTTGCACTAATGTGGCTAGTGTTGAAATGGTGGAAAAATTGGGATTGCCTACAATAAAACATCCTCAACCATATAGGCTTCAATGGTTGAATGATTGTGCGGAGGTGAAAGTAAATAGGCAAGTTCTAGTGTCTTTTTCTATTGGGAAGTATGTGGATGAGGTTTTGTGTGATATGGTGCCAATGCATGCTTGCCATATCTTGTTGGGTAGACCTTGGCAATTTGATAGACATGTTACTCATGATGGGTTCAAAAATCGTTATTCATTTGTTTTAAAGAAAGAATCCATTGTGTTGCTTCCTTTGTCCTCAAAGCAAGTATTGGAGGACCACTTGAAAAAGAAAAAGAGAGATGAGGCCGAAAGAAAGAGTGAAATAAAAAGTGAGATGGCCTTTGAAAACAAAAATGAAGTGGCTGAAAAAAAGAGTGATCAAAAGAGTGAGATAGCCACAAAAACAAAAAAAGAGAGGAAAGAAAATGAGGGAAAAGAAAAGGAGAGGAAAGAGGCCAAAAAGAAATTATATATGGCCCGAAAAGGTGAGTTGAAACAATTATTGCACACACATGAACCACTTGTGTTAATTCTTTACAAGGAGATTCTCCTTAACACAAGTGATATAGCCGGATCCCTTCCGAGCATTATTGTTTCACTATTGCAGGAATTTGACGATGTATTTCCGGAGGAGCTACCTCAAGGCTTACCACCATTGAGGGGGATTGAGCACCAAATTGATTTGGTGCCCGGGAGTGCCTTGCCAAACCGTCCAGCTTATAGGAGCAATCCGGAGGAGACTAAGGAGCTGCAACGACAGGTAAGTGAGCTATTAGATAAGGGGTTTGTGCGTGAGTCCATGTCACCTTGTGCGGTTCCCGTTTTACTAGTCCCTAAGAAAGATGGCTCATGGCGTATGTGTGTGGATTGTAGGGCAATCAATAACATAACCATTAAGTATAGGCATCCCATACCTAGACTAGATGATATGTTAGATGAATTGCATGGGTCTTGCATTTTTAGCAAAATTGATTTGAGAAGTGGGTATCACCAAATTAGGATAAGAGAAGGTGATGGGTGGAAAAAAACTTTTAAAACTAAATATGGGTTGTATGAGTGGATGGTTATGCCTTTTGGCTTAACTAATGCACCTAGCACTTTTATGAGGTTGATGAATCATGTTTTGCGTGCACACATAGGAAAATTTGTCGTGGTCTATTTTGATGATATCCTAGTGTATAGCAAAAACTTAGAAGAGCATGTTAAACACTTGAAACTTGTGCTAATCACATTAAGGGCTGAAAATTTTATGCTAACATGAAGAAATGTGATTTTTGTACTAGCAAACTTGTCTTCCTTGGGTTTGTGGTAAGTTCACAGGGTATACAAGTTGATGAAGACAAGGTAAGTGCTATTCGAGATTGGCCGACGCCTACTAATGTTGGTCAAGTTCGAAGTTTTCATGGTCTTGCAAGCTTCTATAGGAGGTTTGTCAAGGATTTTAGCACATTGGCGGCACCGATGACGGCGGTAATCAAGAAAAACGTTCCATTCTATTGGGGCGAGGAGCAAGAGAAGTCCTTTAACCTTATTAAGCAAAAGTTGATTAATGCACCTTTACTTGTTTTACCTGATTTTGCTAACACCTTTGAAATTGAATGTGATGCTTCAGGTGTAGGTATTGGTGGCGTGTTGATGCAAGGAGGAAGGCCGGTGGCGTACTTTAGTGAGAAGCTCAATGGGGCAGCGCTTAACTATCCCACGTATGATAAGGAGTTCTACGCACTTGTGAGGACCCTAGAGACGTGGCAGCACTACTTGAGGCCTAAGGAATTTGTGATCCATACGGACCATGAATCTCTAAAGCACCTTAAGGGTCAACAAAAGCTGAACAAGCGGCATGCCAAGTGGGTGGCGTTCATAGAGACATTTCCCTATATCATCAAGTACAAACAAGGTAAGAAAAACATAGTGGCCGACGCACTATCCCTGGAGGTATGTGCTTTTCTCTACTTTGGAGTCTAAAATCTTGGGGTTTGAGCTTGTTAAAGAATTGTATGTGCTAGATGATGATTTTAAAGATGTGTTTGAAACTTGTATGCATGGTCCACATGATAAATTCTATTTGCATAAGGGTTTCTTGTTTAGAGAGGATAGATTTTGCATTCTTAAGTCATCAATTCGTGAATTACTTGTTAGGGAAGCACATGGGGGTGGCTTGATGGGACACTTTGGGGTGGCTAAAACTTTAAGTGCATTGCATGAACATTTTTATTGGCCACACATGAAACGTGATGTTGAGCGTATTTGTGAGAGGTGCGTAACTTGTAGACAAGCTAAGTCTAGGATACTACCACATGGATTATATACACCACTTCCCGTCCCTAGTGAACCTTGGGTTGATATCTCTATGGACTTTGTTTTGGGGTTACCTAGGACAAAGAAGGGGAGGGACTCTATATTTGTTGTTGTGGATAGGTTTTCTAAAATGACACACTTTATTGCTTGTCACAAGACTGATGATGCATCTAACATTGCGGACCAATTCTTTAGAGAAGTCGTTAGGCTGCATGGCATGCCTAGGACCATTGTGTCGGACCGTGATGTTAAATTTTTAAGTTACTTTTGGAAAACACTATGGGCTAAACTTGGCACTAAATTACTGTTTTCTACGACCTGTCACCCTCAAACTGATGGTCAAACTGAGGTAGTTAATAGGACGTTAGGAAATTTATTACGTGCTATTCTCAAGAAGAACTTAAAGAATTGGGAGAATTGCTTGCCATTTGTTGAATTTGATTATAATCGTTGTGTGCATTCTACTACTAGCTATTCGTCATTTGAAATTGTATACGGTTTTAATCCTTTGACTCCGTTGGATTTGATGTCTTTACCTGTGAGTGAAAGGTTAAACATGGATGGCAAAAAGAAGGCTGAATTTGTTAGGGGGTTGCATGAAAAGGCCAAAGCCAACATTGAGAAGAAGAATGAACTATATGCTAGGCAAGCCAACAAAGAAAAAAAGAAGGTGGTATTTGAGAAGGGCGATTGGGTGTGGCTACACTTGAGGAAGGAGAGGTTTCCGGAGAAGCGACGCTCAAAGCTATTACCTAGGGGCGATGGACCATTCCAAGATCTTGAGAGGATCAATGACAATGCCTACAAACTCGACTTGCCGGGTGAGTATAATGTTAGCTCTACTTTTAATGTTAGTGACTTGTCGTTGTTTGATGTAGGTGACGAGCAAGATTTGAGGACAAATCCTTTTCAAGAAGGGGAGGATGATGCGAACGTGGACATCCCAAGGAAAGCATGGGATCCTTTGCAGTTGCCGGAGGGACCAATCACGAGGGGTCGACTAAAGAGATTCAAGGAGGCACTACTAGGAGTCATGAGCAAGCCTGAAGGGGTCGTGATGCATGGGAGTACGTTTGGAGGCCAACGGAATGTCATTCAAGCATTGGGGGAGCTGACCGAGTCTGGACGGACCTGCACACGACCTACACACGGGGTCCGTGTCCTTTACAACCTGAGATGAGCTTTTCTAGTGCCTGCACGGACCTGAAGACGGACCCAGGCACGGGGTCCGTGCCCTATGTATTTGGCGAATACAGTGCCTACACGGACCCGTACACGGAGGTGAGCACGGGGTCCGTGTCCCTTGATCCCGACTGAAGATGAGTTACAGTATGTACACGGACCCAGACACGGAGGTCTGCACGGGGTCCGTGCCTAGTGTTTCTGCGCGACAAAATTACCTTTTTTAGAGTTTTATTTTGTTAGGAAACTAGATTTCATGGTATCTTTTGATATCTAGACTATGTTGGACGAAAATTCTGAACACAATACACATATTATTTTGAGTTTATCAAATTTGTGAGATTTTTCTCTCAACATTTCAAGGCTTTAGCTTTGTTAAAAACAAATCAAACTTATCAAAGTTGATAACTTTGTGGCGTTTGTCGATCGATCTTGTGCGGATTGTCGTAGGCATCGTTCTTCGAAGGTTCGTTCTAATTTTCGATTGTTATTCCCTGTTTATTTGTTGCTAGACTTTCGTAGTTTAGAGGTGAATAACACAACAATACTTGATTCAAAATATCGGGAAAAACATACGAATCTTATTATCGTAATTGAATAGAGGGTGCGATTTATTTTTAATCGTGTTTGCTATTTATTCGTACAAAGATTCATATCACCTTTGGTCTGACGAACGCGCCAGCAATCTTCATCGACCTCATGAATCGCGTGTTTAAGCCATATCTGGATAAGTTTGTCACATTTTTTATAGATGAAATACTGATTTATTCTAGGAGCCGAGAGGAGCATAGCCAAAATCTGAGGACTGTACTACAGACGCTACAGGACAGACGGCTGTATGCCAGGTTCAGTAAGTGCGAGTTCTAGCTTGACAGAGTGGCATTCTTGGGCCACATTGTATCTCAGGATGGTATTGAGGTTGACCCCTGTAAGGTCGAGATAGTTAGAGACTGGCCAGTGCCTAAGAGAATGACAGAGATCCATAGCATCTTGGGATTGGCTGGATACTATAGTAAATTTATTCAGGGCATCTCTTCCATTGCGGTTCCTTTGACCCCGCCTTGACGAAGAAGAATTCCAAGTTTATTTGGGGATCTGAGTGCCATGAGAGCTTTGACAGATTGAAGCAAGCATTGACCATTGCACCAGTTCTAGCTATGCCATCAAGGCAGGGAGAGTTCGTGGTTTACACATATGCTTCGAAGCTTGGTTTGGGCTCGGTTTTGATGCAGCATGACAAAGTTATATCCTACGCGTCCAGACAGCTGAAGGTACATGAGAAGAATTATCCTACTTATGACCTTGAACTAGCGGCAGTGCTTTCGCTCTGAAGATTTGGAGGCACTATCTGTATGGGGAGAAGTGCGGGATTTTGACTGATCACAAGGGCCTGAAGTAATTGTTCACACAGAAAGAGCTGAACATGAGAAAACAGAGGAGGCTAGATTTAGTGAAGGAATACAACTGTGACATTAACTACCATCTGGATAAAGCAAATGTGGTTGCAGACGCTTTAAGTAGGAAGCTCGCAGTGATTTCTCATTTGTCGGTACAGAGACTGTAGAAGGTAGAGATTTAGAGATTTGAGTTTGCAGTTTTTGCCAGGGGCGAGGCCCCAAGTCTTGCTACTCTGACTGTACAGCCGACATTGAGAGATAGAATTCGTGCAGGGCAGACTTCTGACGAGCAGTTGCAGAAGTGGAGACAGAGCGACGAGGCTGAGGGCCAGAGGCTATACAGAGTTGTGGATGGCATAGTCAGATATAGGGACTGTCTATGGGTTCTTGACAGTGATTCCCTTAGAGCAGATATCTTGAGCGAGGCCCATAGCACCCCGTACTCCATCCACCCAAGGACTAAGAAGATGTATAAGGATTTGCAGAATCTTTATTGGTGCCCGGGCATGAAGCGGGATATTCTTCAATTCGTTTCCGATTGTTTGACTTGTCAGCAGGTCAAGGCAGAGCTTCACAGACCGCCAGGTAAGCTAAGACCACTCCCTTTTCCCGAGTGGAAATGGGAGAACGTCACCAAGGACTTTGTGACAGGACTTCCGAGAATTACTGTAGGATTTAATGTCATCTGGGTAATTGTTGATCGGATCAATAAAGCAGCTCATTTTATACCGGTTAGGAAGACTTTCACCATGACTTAGTACCCAGAGCTGTACATCAGAGAGATAGTCAGATTGCATGGTATTCCAGTGTCCATCGTGTCAGACATGGATCTGAGGTTCACGTCTACGTTCTGGAAAATTCTACACCAGGCATTGGGAACTAAACTACTATTCAGTAATGCCTTCCATCCTCAGACCGACGGACAGTCAAAGAGGTGATTCAGATTCGGGAGGACCTACTTCGAGCTTGCATTATCGACTTCTATGGCAGCTGGGAGCCAAAGTTATCTCTTGTGGAGTTCACATACAACAACAGTTAACAGGAATCAATCGGTATGACTCCATACGAGGCAATGTACGGGAGGAAGTGTAGGTCGCTAGTGTATTGGGATGAGGTAGAAGAGAGAGAAGAGTTAGGTCCGGATATTGTCAGGCAGACCGCAGAGTTAGTGGTCAGGATTCGAAACAGGATGAGGACCACTCAGAGCCGCCAGAAACGTTATGTAGATCAGAGGAGCAGAGATCTCGAGTTCGCAGTAGGGGACCAATTTTTTTGTAAAAGTCGCACCGATGAAGGGTGTGATGATATTTGGGAAGAAAGGCAAGCTTAGCCCCAGATTCATCGGGCCGTTTGAGATCATAGAGAGAGTTGGGCACTCGCATACAAGGTTGCATTCCCGCCGAATCTAGAGAGAGTTCATAATGTTTTCCACGTTTCTATGCTGCAGAAGTACATGTCGAATCCTTCGCATGTGCTGAACTATGAGCCACTTCAGCTGACACCGTACTTGTCATTCGAGGAGACACCCAAACAGATATTGGACAGACAGGAAAGAGGCTCTGGAATAAGGTGATCCATATGGTCAAGGTCAAGTGGCTGAATCTTTTGAGGATGAGGCTACTTGGGAGATCGAGAAAAAGACCGAGATGAGGAGTCGCTACCCAGAGTTATTCGGTACGTTTTAAATTTTGATGACGAAATTTTGTTTTAAGCAGGGAGATTTGTGAGGGCCAGGATATTTAAATTTACGTAACCTAAATGCATACAATCTAGGGTTTTATTTAATTATGTACTTATGTTGGAACATTTCATGTTCGCAATCTTGATTTTGATATTAACAAAAGTTGTTATTTTGTTACTAATGATTTATCATAGTGCACAGGATATTGTAACTGATCAAAAGCCGAATTGATCAGTTATCTCGCCTAACTGAAGCTTTTGAGAACGCCAACTGATAGTGCCAAATGATTGCCCAAGCTGAATCAGGCCAACTGATGTATCCAAGAACAGTTCAACCGATTGATCAGTTTTTAGGTAATTCAGCAGAAGACCTTCAGAAGCCCGGCCAGCAGATGAAGTGCTCAACTGACGGAAAGTCCAAATGACCACTTCAATTGAACCAGTTTCACCAGTTAAGTTGACGAGCCAACTGATTTCACCAGACCAGTTCAAGACCAGTTCAAAGTATCAGTCAGGAATCAATCAGTATGGAGAACACGACAAGCTTATTCAATGGAATCCAGCTGTATGAACTGGGTAAAATATTTGTACTTACAATTAATGAACGTTGCAGAAAATATTAAAGCCGAGAGATTCCTGGAGACTTGTCGGAAAAGTCGAGACACAAAGTCCTAGGAACAAATTCAAGCTGCAACGAATACAATAATTGAGTCTCACTGTATGATCAGTTTTTCGCCTATAAATATAATATCAGTGAAGACCAATAACAGGAAGTGTGTGTGAAGATACAAGAAAAAGGGCACGCAGATTGCTTATCAGCTTTCAAAGAAGCAATCAGCCTAGAAGGAACACTTTATCGTATTATCAGCTTAGATTAGAAGCACAATTCCCTTAGTGTGTGTGATACCCTTGTCCCACATCTTGAAAATTAAATATTTAAAATGAGTTTATAATGACTCACAATGGACTTTATAGCAACTTGGGTTAATCATTTTCGTAAAGCGAGGACGAATACGAAGTAGTTGCTATAGGGGCCCATTGTGCAATAATGTAGGCACGGGCCCGGGCTCGGGGCGTGACAGAATGGTATAAGAGTCGGTAACCGGCATGGAACACCAAGAAAATAAGTGCTATGCCGGGCAAAGTGCTACGTGCATTGGAGCCACCTCTTGAACCTGTGGGGTAAAGTGCTACATGACGGGAGCCACCTCTTGAACCTGTATGAGCCACCTCTAGATTCTCGGTGATGGTGGATCGAGGGGTCAGGCCGCGACGAGGTCGTCACGTTCTGAAGGAAGGGTGATTGTGATAACCTTGTCTCAAATCTTGAAAATGAAAGATTTAAAATGAGTTTAATATGGATTACAATGGACTTCTATAGCAACTTGGGTGAATGATTTTCGTAAAGCGAGGAAGAATACAAAGTAGTTGCTATATGGGCCTATTCTGCAGTCACGCAGGCGCAGGCACGGGCCAGGGCTCGGGGCGTGACAGTGTGAGAACACTTTCGTGTTGATCATTTCTCTCTCTCTCACACGCACCACAACCAAAATACCGTTTTGCACAAAGATGTTAAACTTGTGTATGTAGTCTTTGACACACAGACGTTAAACAAGCGTTGGCTAAAAGGTGTTGCCTTTAGTCTAGGCTAGGAGTTAAGTTGAGGCAGTAGTGTAAGTCCTAAGCTGAGTGGGTTTGTACAAGTAGTTGTATAAATCAAAGTCTTCTAGTGGATTCTACCCGAGGTGGTAGAAAGGATGACATAGGACCAGTTGAAGTCTTTGAAAATCCATAAACATATCTTGTGTACTTAACTGATTAGCTGTTGTTTTCAAACTGACTTGATCCATTAGAGCATCCGTCAGTTCAGTTTTCACCATAACTAAATTGACATATACGACAACTGATTATTTGTTTTCGGATATTCAGTTTACAAAAGTAAATTTTTTTTCTAATTTAACAGGTTACTTCAAGAAGGATTACTTCGAGTTTCTTCCGCTTGGTTTTTAAACCAAACTCGATTTAATTCATCGGTGTTAACATTTTTAGAACATGAGCTATTGCAGCTCATTGGAGAATATTTTGTTGGAATCATCTTCGAAGGTGCTAGAACACGATCCTTCAATTTATTTATTTATGCATTTAATGCATAAATACTGGATGAATAGGATTTGTTTCACGATATTTTAACAGTTCACGCATTAGGGTTTCTAGATGCATTTCGCGCTCGGACGAGGAACGGAGACCGAGTATTGTCAGGAAAGATGTTTTTGCTACACGATGAGGTGTTTTTAAGGGTGTTTTCGAAAAGTGGGAATTGGTGTGTATTTTTACTCACTTGGTCAAACTCTTCACTAGTACACATTTTTTAACGATTCGTAGGAATTTTTCAGGGCTCAGGCGATATTTTCAAAAATGTACCGAAACGAAATATTTTTCGGGTGTGTTATTGGGCTTCATGGGTTTGTTTTGGTGCTAATTGAGCTCAAAACCCTTTTGAATTTTTCTAGGTCCCAATAGTGCTTACTTACTTATTTTAAAAAGCCACTTAAGCCACCCTAAACCTAATTTTTCCTTAGCAGCCGCCCACCCATCCTTCAGAAACTACTTTCAGGAGAATTTCAGCAACAAGGTCGGCTCCTTCATTTTTTTCCTCAAGCAAGTTCTTCCCCGCTCCTCCGGCGCTTCCCCGACTAGTTTTTCTTCAAGGTTTTGGTCATAAAATCATCCAGGCACGCTTGTATTTTTTTTATTCTCCTCATTCATGCCATAATTATGTTGAATTAAATGTAAATGAATGACAAGTCTTTGATCTACCTCATGCTCACATTTTTGAAGAGGTTTGACATGAAACTTCGCATTTTTAAGCCTCTTGCTTTTAAGGGGCTATGTACGGTGGTTTAGTGTTGTCATAATGCTAGAGTCACGAGTCGTACATGATAGTAGGGAGGGTCGATCGTTTATGTCATGCGGCTAGGGTCTTGGTTGGACTCGGGTAAGGAAATGAGAGTTGTCGGAAAAGTCGAGACACAAAGTCCTAGGAACAAATTCAAGTTGCAACGAATACAATTATTGAGTCTCACTGTATGATCGGTTTTTCGCCTATAAATAGAAGATCATTGAAGACCAATAACAGGAAGTGTGTGTGAAGATACAAAGAGAAAGAGCACGCAGATTGCGTATCAGCTTTCAAAGAAGCAATCAGCCTAGAGGGAACACTTCATCGTGTTATCAGCTTAGATTTGAAGCACAATTCTCTCAGTGTGTGTGTGATACCCCTGTCCCACATCTTGAAAATGAAATATTTTAAATGAGTTTATAATGAATTACAATGGACTTCTGTAGCAACTTGGGCTAATCATTTTCGTAAAACGAGGACGAATACGAAGTAATTGCTAAATGGGCCCATTGTCTAGTCACGCTGGCGCGGGCTCGGGCTCGGAGAATGACAGAATGGTATAAGAGCTGGCCACCGGCATGGAAAACCGGGAAATAAGTGCTATGCCGGGCAAAGTGCTACGTGCTTGGGAGCCACCTCTTGAACCTGCGGGGTAAGGTGCTACATGACGGGAGCCACCTCTTGAACCTGTATGAGCCACTTCTAGATTCTCGGCGCTGGTGGATCGAGGGGTCAGGCCCGCGACAAGGACGTCCCGTTCTGAAGGAGGGGTGATTGTGATACCCTTGTCCCACATCTTGAAAATGAAAGATTTAAAATGAGTTTATAATGGCTTACAATGGACTTCTATAGCAACTTGGGTGAATGATTTTTGTAAGACGAGGAAGAATACGAAGTAGTTGCTATAGGAGCCTATTGTGCAGTCACGCAGGCGCGAGCCCAGGCTCGGGCTCGTGACAGTGTGAGAACACATTCGTGTTGATCAGTTCTCTCTCTCTCACACGCACCACCACCAAAATACCGTCTTGCACAAAGACTTTAAACTTGTGTATGTAGTATTTGACACACAGACGTTAAACAAGTGTTGGATAAAAGGTGTTGCCTTCAGTCTAGGCTAGGAGTTCAGTTAAGGCAGTAATGTAAGTCCTAAGCTGAGTGGGTTTGTACAAGTAGTTGTATAAATCAAAGTCTTCTAGTGGATCCTAAACGAGGTGATAGAAGGGGTGACATAGGAGCAGTTGAAGTCTTTGAAAATCCATAAACATATCTTGTGTACTTAACTGATTAAATGTTGTTTTCAAATTGACTTGATCAATTAGAACATCCGTCAGTTCAGTTTTCAACATAACTGAATTGACATATACGACAACTGATTCTTTGTTTTCGGTTATTCAGTTTACATAAGTAAAAATATTTTCTAATTTAATAGGTTACTTCACGAAGGATTACTTCGAGTTTCTTCCGTTTGTTTTTTAAACCAAACTCAATTTAATTCATCGGTATCAACATTCTTAGAAGATGAGCTATTGCAGCTCATTGGAGAATATTTGTTGGAATCATCTTCGAAGGTGCTAGAACACGATCCTTCAATTTATTTATTTATGCATTTAATGCATAAATACTGGATGAATAGGATTTGTTTCACGATATTTTAACAGTTCACGCATTAGGGTTTCTAGATGCATTTCGCGCTCGGACGAGGAACGGAGACCGAGATTTGTCAGGAAAGATGTTTTTGCTGCATGATGAGGTTTTGTTTAAGCGTGTTTTCGACAAATGGGCCTTAGTGTGTATTTTTACTCACTTGGTCAAATTCTTCACTAGTACGCAATTTTTAAAGATTCGTAGGAATTTTTGAGGGCTCAGGCGATATTTTCAAAAATGTACCTAAACGAAATATTTTTCAGGTGTGTTTTTGGGCTTGATGGGTTTGTTTTTGTGCTAATTGAGCTCAAAACACTTTTGAAATTTTCTAGGGCCCAATAGTGCTTACTTTTAAAAAGCCACTTAAGCCACCGTAAACCTACTTTTCCTTAGCAGCCGCCTACCCATCCTTCAGAAACTCCTTTCACGAGAATTTCAGCAGCAAGGTTGGCTCTTTCATTTTTTTCTCAAGAAAGTTCCTACCCGCTCCTCCGGCGCTTCCCTGACGAGTTTTCCTTCAAGCTTTTGGTCATAAAATCATCAAGGCACACTTGTATTTTTTTATTCTCCTAATTCATGCAATAATTATGCTGAATTATATGTAAATGCGTGACAATTCTTTGATCTACCTTGTGCTCACATTTTTGAAGAGGTTTGACATGAAACTTCGCATTTTTAAGCTTCTTACTCACGTTTTCTTTGTATTGTTGCAAGGGGCTGCCGAGTTCTTTCTTTCAAGGGGCTATGTATGGTGGTTTAGTCCTGTCATAATGATAGAGTCACGAGTCGTCCATGATAGTAGGGAGGGTCAATCTTTTATTTCATGCGGCTACGGTCTTGGTTGGACTCGGGTAAGGAAATGAGAGTTGTCGGAAAAGCCTAGACACAAAGTCCTAGGAAAAAATTCAAGCTGCAACGAATACAATTATTGAGTCTCACTATATGATCGGTTTTTCGCCTATAAATAGAAGATCAGTGAAGACCAATAACAGGAAGTGTGTGTGAAGATACAAAGAAAAAGGGCACGCAGATTGCATATCAGCTTTCAAAGAAGCAATCAGCCTAGAGGGAACACTCAATTGTATTATCATCTTAGATTAGAAGCACAATTCTCTCAGTGTGTGTGTGATACCCTTGTCTCACATCTTGAAAATGAAATATTTAAAATTACTTTATAGTGACTTACAATGGACTTCTGTAGCAACTTGGGCTAATCATTTTCGTAAAGCGAGGAAGAATACGAAGTAGTTTCTAAATGGGCCCATTGTGCAGTCACGCAGGCGCGGGCCCGAGCTCGGGGCGTGACAGAATGGTATAAGAGCCGGTCACCGCATGGAACACCGGGAAATAAGTGCTATGCCGGGAAAAGTGCTACGCGCATGGGAGCCACCTATTGAACCTGCGGGGTAAAGTGCTACATGACGGGAGCCACCTCTCGAACCTGTATGAGCCACCTCTAGATTCTCGACGCTGGTGGATCGAAGGGTCAAGCCGTGACGAGGACGTCACATTCTGAAGGAGGGGTTATTGTTATACCCTTATCCCACATCTTGAGAATGAAAGAGTTAAAATGAGTTTATAATGGCTTACAATGGACTTCTATAGTAACTTGGGTGAATGATTTTCATAAAACGAAGACAAATACGAAGTAGTTGCTATAGGGGCCTATTGTGCAGTCACGCAGGCGCGTGCCCAGGCTCGGGGCATGACAGTGTGAGAACACTTCCGTGTTGATCAATTCTCTATCTCTCACAAGCACCACCACCAAAATACCGTCTTGCACAAAGACGTTAAACTTGTGTATGTAGTCTTTGACACACAGACGTTAAACAAGTGTTGACTAAAAGGTGTTGCCTTCAGTCTAGGCTAGGAGTTCAGTTGAGGCAGTAGTGTAAGTCCTAAGCTGAGTTGGTTTGTACAAGTAGTTGTATAAATCAAAGTCTTCTAGTGGATCCTACCTGAGGTGGTAGAAGGGGTGACATAGGAGCAGTTGAAGTCTTTCAAAATCCATAAACATATCTTGTCTACTTAACTGATTAAATGTTGTTTTCAAATTGACTTGATCAATTAGAGTATCCGTCAGTTCAGTTTTCAACATAACTTAATTGACATATACGACAATTGATTCTTTGTTTTCGGTTATTCAGTTTACATAAGTAAAAATGTTTTCTAATTTAACATGTTACTTCACGAAGGATTACTTCGAGTTTCTTTCGCTTGGTTTTTAAACCAAACTCGATTCATTTCATCGGTGTTTATATTAAAACATGAGCTATTGCTGTGGGGACCCGGGCTCTAACTCAGTTCTTTATGGTATTAATCGGATCGTTGTTAGAAAACGTGGGTCAAATTTTTTGCTTTTTAACATTAAATCGAATGTATATAAACCAAGCATAAGAACTCTCTTTATTTAGTTACACAAACGTAAATACACGGTTTGTTCTAATACATCCATACCAAACTAAAGTACCATACTATACAATATCCAAATAATAAGTAGTACAAGTCTAATACAATAACCACTGACAGTCCTCGATGCCCGAAGTCACCACTCTATCTCGATCTCATCTCGGTCGTGACCCTGATCCTGCCCCACCTGTTGTTATGCACACTTACAGACATAACAACAGCCGGAAACTCCGGTGAGAACATATCCCAGTATAAAACATGATATGCATGCATAAACAAAATATAAATCATGAAACAAACTATCATGAATAATATTAAAGCAATAGGTTCCATAGTCTATGAAACCAAATCAATATAAGCATGCAATATCCATAAAATCATGTCTTGACTCAATTCGACTCTACTCTAGGGATCCCGGTTTGAATAAGACCTCGCTGTCTGTCACCTACCCGCCCAATCGGGGTAACGGTACGTCTTATTCCTAGATTTCGGTCATGTCTGTATCGAGTGTCTACACATGGAGTCGAACTGCTCCAATGCGACGATACTACCGAACATCTAGTTTGACAAATCTATCAATGACTCCTATCTCAAGGCTTGAATACAAATCTATAAACAAGGCATAAACATTCAAAATATAAACATAATCTAGTATGTGATTTTGTTGGGAAACTCAAATTGAATCTCATTTGAGTTGTATCTTCCCCAAACAACACATGAATTATACCTTTCCTCGCACAATCTGTCGTAGTCGAAGTCTCGCTATCAAAGTTGCCAATATAATCCGAAACGGCAATTGTATAGACATAATCTATCAAGACACAACCCAAAGCAAGTCTTGTACAATTCATTATTCAATCTCAATACAGTTTGGCGGCATAACAGCGTGATCTCGCAATACCGTTCAACTCAAATCTCAACATATATCAACAATTCATAATCCTCAATTCATAATCAACATAATTTACCCATTAGCATCTCAAAATCTGCACAAATCGAAATATGCATATCTGGAAATTGAGAACAATCATATACGATATCATTTCTTCAATCTGTTCACGTTTCTATGATGTACAAAATCTTAAGAACATATATCTCTATTCAAATCATCATTCCTCCAACATATATATTTCAACATGTAATGCCCGAGAATTAATTCCTGTAATCAGACGTTGATTAATTGACATGATTGAGGTCATATGAACTTGAATAAAGAAGTTGGGCCAATCAGAGACCAGATTGGGCAAAGCATATAAATTGTGCAAGTTTTGGACAGAACTATTGGCGCCCGAGCGGTAGAAAGTGACCGCCCGAGCGCCAATGTTCAACAAGAGCATGGTTCGGGCAGAAGATGTGGCGCCCGGGCGGTAGTATTTGACCGCCCGAGCGCCAATCAATAATCAGCTAAGCTTCGGACAGAGTGTTCGGCACCCGAGCGGTAGTTTGTTACCGCTCGAGCGCCGCATAAGAATTGTGAAGAATGAGCCACGTATCCTATCATGCAAGTTGATATATATGTAAACACTTTGTTCCTTCAGAAGCTATCAGCAAGAGCCGAGGATTTTCTCCAAGAAATCCTTACGCCTTTTCCTTCGTAGATTTGAAGGTTATAAAAGATCCGACTTCAGTACTGTGTTCCTATCAACGCAGGCTACAACTAGACGTAAGTTTTGTTACGTCTAGACAAGATTTGAATTTATGATATTGTCAGAATTGAATATGATTCAGATATGGTGTTTCTGCTACCGTAGACATTATAGAATTGAAGTCAGATTAAAGAACAGACCGTTTCTGTAAATGTTATGATTTTCGGAGTTGATTTGACTGAGATTTCATATCAGATTTGTATTGTTATTGAGATTATGACTGGCATGTTATTGATTACGAAGTCTGATATTATTTTTGTGATGTTCAGATTGACGGGGTTATTCAGATTGTATTAGTATGCCGTCGAAACATCAGTTGATTTAGATTAATCAGATTCCGATATGATTCAATTGTGATAGCGATGACATGAATTGAATTGTATCTTGTTCAGATATTTATCAGATTATGTACTGAGTTGAGTATTGATCAGAACAGATTGTGTATTGAGTTATTTACTGATACATTGTATTCGATATTGTTATTTCAGATTTGATATGGACAGAGTTGAATACAGGTCATCGTCTTCGTCAGACAGGGACGACAAAGGTATAATTCATGTGATATCCTGGGAAGATATAACTCAAATCAGATCTCATTTGAGTTTCCCAATAAAATCACATACTTGATTATTGTTTGTCTTCTGATATGATTATGATTTTTTTATAGAATTTATATTCAAATCTTTTGGAAATGAGCATGCTTTGTTTACAGATTGTTATACATTGCATTTGAGATAGGAAAGTTTGACAGATAGTCAGACTTCTAGACGTTCGGTGTATCGTTACGTAGGAGCAGACACCCTCCTATTGTAGATTACTCGATACAGCTCAGACCAAAGTCTAGGAATAAGACGTACAGTCACCCCGATTGGGAGGATAGGTGACAGCCATTGATGTCTTATTCACCCCGGGATCCCTAGAGTTATAGTTGAGTCGAGTCTAGACATGATTTGACTAGAACTGCATGCGTTTATGGATGTGGTTTCATAGACTATGAAACCCATTGTTATTGCTTTCAGTCATGATAGCATGTTTTTATGATTTGATTTGAGTAGCATGTTTATCTGATTCGAGTTGCATGCTTATCTTGATTAAATTTCATAGAATATGAAATCTATTGATTTTAGTTATATTCATGATAGAATATTTCATGATTTGCTTTATGTATATGCATGTTTACCATGTTTTATACTGTGATTTATTCTCACCGGAGTTATCCGGCTGTTGTCTTGTTTTGTATGTGTGCATGACAACAGGTGGGACAAGATCGGGGTCAGAACATGATGAGAGAAGATGAGTTTAGCGTGGTGATTCCGGACTTCGATATAGATAGGTTTTATTACTAGAACTTTAGTAGTTGAACCTTAGATTAATTGAAAGATTGTTGTACATTATTGTACTTTAATATATATATGTATATTATTTAGATGCCATTACCTTCCACACTTATATTTTAAAAGAAAAATTATTAGACCCTGTTTATCAGAACTGATAATTAAATCCCAAAAGAAGATTAAGAAGATGATTAGCGTCGGGGTACCCACACAACACATGCTGAAAATGAACAATACTTACATCCCCTTGTAGCACTTGATGAGAGGAGTTCAAAACCGAAATCGGATTTAAGTTTGGATGGCTTAATCTTGCTCACATCAAATTCTAAGCTATAAAGAAAGCTTGGAACCCTTTTCCCCTTCGTTTCTCAGTTGATGGAAGTGTTAGAATTGAAGACTCAGCACAATTCTATATATATATATGCCATGTGTCATCATAAGAAACAAAGGTGGCTTTCTCGCATGCAGCACCGCGGGTGCGCTCTCTTCCTACCGCGGGTGCGCTAAGCTCTCGGCACCATTTTTCACTTTTCACATTTCAACGACCGCGGGTGCGGTGTCCTAGGGACCGCGGGTGCGGTCTTGCTTCGCACCAAAATTCATACCCTACTGGTCATCAATCGCGGGTGCGGTACTTTGTCACCGCGGGTGCGGTGTCACTTCGGCATCACCTTCAAAATTTTAGAATTAATGGCCGCGGGTGCATTTCTTTTCTAGGCGTGGGTGTGGTCTTCCTTTCTTCAAAAACCCTCATTTCATGTCATGCATACTCATATCTTCCGAGTCTCACATCAATGAAGACTAATAATCTCAAGCCTTACATTTCTCCCCCTCTAAGAAATGATTTCGTCATCGAAATCGTAGGTCATTCTATCAATGCAAGTATAAAAGGCAATATACTCAAAACTGAATAAATACTTACATCATGAGAATAACTTGGGATGTTTCTGTCTCATATCTGCTTCTGTCTCCCAAGTCGCTTCCTCGATGCCATGACGACTCCACTGGACTTTCACTAGCAGAATAGTCTTCGTTCTGAGCTGTTTCTCTTTCCGATCAAGAATCTGTATCGGTTGTTCAACATAACTCAAAGTCTGGTCAAGCTCAGCTTCGTCAGGCTGAATGACATGAGAAATATCTGGCATATATCTACGCAACATCGATACATGAAAAACGTCATGTATCCCAGAAGGGAAGGAGGAAGAGCCAGTCGATATGTCCGATCGCCAATCTTTTCTAGGATCTCATAAGGACCAATGTATCTCGGAGACAACTTCCCACGTTTGCCAAATCTGACAACGCCTCTGAAAGGGGAAATCTTCAAGAATACTCTGTCTTCTGATTCAAATACTAATGGTCTACGTCGGGTATTGGCATATTTGGCTTGCCTTGAAAGCGGACCGGTTACGGTGGCCGGAAGCGCAACAGAAGTCAAAAATTTTAAATTTTAGAGCAAAATTTCGGCCACCCCATATTTGTGCAATATTTACATTCAAACACCATAATACATACATAGGGTGTTAGAAGTGATTTACCTATCAACCCCTTGAGGTTGATGTGTGGCTCCAACTAAAGTGTAAACACTTTAGCTCTTGAAGGTTGGCAATCTACAAGCTCCACCTCCAACTCCAAAAATTAAGCCCACCACAAGCAATGTAAATCCCTTCTTGCTTTGCACTAGAAAAGCAAGAAGATTTTTCAATGAAAAGATTTTATTCTCCAACTCTTGAAGAACAAAATGAAGAAAAATTTGAGAGAAAATTGGTGAGAGGTTTCGGCCACAAGGTGAGAATGAGGGAGTGAAGTCTAGACTTGGGTGTGGGAAAAGTGAAAAAGTTGATCCCCATGCCATGCATTATTTTATTAAAAGTATTCAAAGTCTCTTCACCTCCCAAGCATGCAAACCCTAGCATGTCATGTATATATAATATGGTTTCTAACACATTAAAAACCATGGACTAAATTTTAATTATCTTAAACACATTTGAGATTAATTAAATACTACTTGAATTTATTCAAGTCCCACTAGTTAAATAATTATTTTAATTGAGCTCTACAAGGCTCAATATTATTTAATTAATTCAACACTTGAATTAATTTAATTATTTAGACTCTACTAGGTCCACTAGTGTTTAATTAATTCAACACTTGAATTAATTTAATTTAGTCCTCAATAATGTTTATGAAAATCACAATTTTCAACTACATTATTTATTTGGCCAAATTTTAATCTTATGAACACTTCCATAAATTAAAATTTATATTTCTCTCTTAGAAGTCATACTTCTATTTTTCTTTACGCTTATAAACACATTTATAAGCCGTTCAACACATTGAACTATTTTACTTCTCATCGGGATTTACAAAGCCAGTACTTGTGTGGCCCTCAATGGTTCATTGATACAACTAGCCGTGGGTTCACATCTCTATGTGATTCGGACTAAACATGTCCTTATTCGAGCATACCCCAATTGCTCCATTCTTACTTATCAACTCCTTGATAGTAAGAATGTCAGAACTCAAGTCTGATAGTACCCAACCAATCACGTTAAACGCCTAGCAGCATCGCTTACGTGATTCCCTAGGTATCACATGATAGTGCCTGCAAGAACCATTCAATTATGGTTAGCGTACAGTACGGTCCCTTCGACTCATATATCCCGATCGATTCGACAACTATTGGTTTATCGAGAGTTGTCAATGAATCGATACTATGTGTCATGTTGTGGTTGCATCGATGGTGTAATCTATGAAACCCCTTTCATAATTACCACCATACTCTGATCAGAGATTTCAACCCACACATACATGAAAAACACATAGGATATCCATACCCGTAGGTAAGCGGTGAATCCCCGACTACAATGCATCGACTCCTATGTGTTTCGACAGAACACCCAACCTTGCCACTTGATGACCCAATGAGAGTCGGTAAACAAGTCAAAGTGTAATTCTAGCACATAGAGTCTCAATGTTGTCCCGGGTCATAAGGACTAATTCTGTACAACCATAAACCAGGACTTTTCCACTCGATAAGTGAGAACCACTTGGAAAGTCCTTTTATGGAGGGTTGTTCAGTGCACTCTACAAGGAGCACCTATCTGCATGTTCGGACATCACAATGTCCCCTACCAATGAAACATGGTACTCACATCGCAGATACTAGTCTCTAACTCGAGCGGCCTTTATCCTTCTTAGTGACGGCTGAATCGACTAGGAACGGTTTAGAATATACAGTATTCCAAATATGAGTTTCATGATACTCATCATATGAGCATCTCATATTCTTTCTACTATTTGTATATTCAAGGACTTTATCTATGCAACTAGCATGGGTATAAAGATAAAGATGCGCCAAATTAATAAATTCAAATATTATTAAAATAAAGATCGTTTATACAAAGAGTTTCATCGTGAACAGTCGGCCAACACTTGGCTCGACGTGCACCTACTCTAACAATCTCCCACTTGCACTAGAGCCAACTACCCATATACTTCAGACCCATTGATTCGCGATGCTTCTCGAACGATGGTCCTGGTAAAGGCTTAGTTAGTGGATCAGCAACATTATCTGCGGAGCCGACTTTGTCAATCACGACATCTCCTCTTTCCACGATCTCTCTGAGGATGTAGTACTTTCTCAATACGTGTTTGGACTTCTGATGAGACCTTGGCTCCTTCGCCTGAGCTATGGCTCCCGTGTTGTCGCACATCACCGGGATAGGAGAAACTTCATTTGGAATGACGCCCAACTCTAGGACGAAATTCCTAATCCAAACAGCCTCCTTTGCTGCAGCCGATGCAGCAATGTATTCTGCCTCAGTGGTGGAATCCGCAGTACTGTCTTGCTTGGAACTCTTCCAAGAGACAGCACCACCATTGAGCATGAATATGAATCCGGAGGTTGACTTCGAGTCATCAACATCGCTTTGGAAGCTAGAGTCGGTATAGCCTTCCAATTTTAGTTCTCCACCCCCATAGACCAAAAACAACTTATTGGTCCTTCTCAAATACTTGAGGATGTCTTTCACAGCTTTCCAGTGTGGAAGACCAGGGTTGGATTGATATCATCCCATACATGATACAACTCTTCCAAGTGTACTCACTACACTTAGTGCAAATGCCACATCAGGACGTGTAGATATCATCCCATACATGATACTACCAATAGCCGAAGCATACGGAATTCGTGTCATCGCCGCTATCTCTGCATCAGTCTTGGGAGACAGAGACTTGGATAGGGACACGCCATGACACATTGGTAGATGTCCTCTCTTGGACTCATCCATCGAGAACCGCTTCACGATGGTATCAATGTATGTGGACTGGGTGAGACCAAGCAATCTTCTTGATCTATCTCTATAGATCTGTATTCCCAATACAAAAGATGCTTCACCCAAGTCCTGCATTGAGAACTTACTTGCTAACCATATCTTAGTTGATTGCAACATTCCTACATCATTCCCAATGAGTAAAATGTCATCAACATAAAGAACAAGGAATGTCACTGCACTCCCACTGACCTTCTTATATACACAGGGTTCCTCAGGATTCTTAGTAAAACCAAACTCTTTGATTGTACTATCGAATCTGAGGTTCCAACTCCTAGATGCCTGCTTAAGACCATAAATAGATCTTTGAAGTTTGCATACCATGTGCTCACTTCCGATAGATGTAAACCCTTCAGGTTGAGACATGTAAATCTCTTCCTTAATATCCCCATTAAGGAAGGATGTCTTCACATCCATCTGCCATATCTCATAGTCATACCATGCAGCTATGGCTAGCAATATCCTAATGGACTTGAACATCGCAACTGGAGAAAAGGTTTCCTCATAGTCAACACCTTGCCTTTGAGTATACCCTTTTGCTACCAATCGCGCCTTGAAGGTCAATACCTTCCCATCCGCCCCAAGTTTCCTCTTGTAAATCCATTTACACCCTATGGGAACAGTTCCCTCAGGTGGATCCACAAGATTCCACACTTGGTTCGAATGCATGGAATTCATCTCAGATTCCATTGCTTCAAGCCATTTGGATGAATCGGCATCCGATAACGCTTCCTTGAAGGTCCTTGGATCACATCCAAGATCAGGCTCATCATGGCCCTCTTCAAGAAGCAGACCATACCTCACAGGTGGTCTCGAGACCCTCTCGGATCTTCTAGGAGCTTGTATCTCCTCACTTAGCTCATTGGGTGTGGGTTCTACAACTGTGGGTGTCTCTCGAACCTCTTCGAGTTCTATCATCTCGCCTTCTCTATCCAATAGAAATTCCTTTTCCAAAAAGGTTGCGTTCCTAGAAACAAACAACTTTGTTTCTTGAGGATGATAGAAATAATATCCAATGGAATTCCTTGGATATCCCACAAAGTAGCATAAAATGGATCGACTATCCAATTTATCTCCCACTGTCTAGCTTCACATAAGCAGGACACCCCCATATTCTAAGATAAGAATATTTGGGAGGCTTACCCATCCATATCTCATATGGTGTCTTGTCAACTGCCTTTGTATGGACATTGTTCAACAACAGTGCCGCTGTTTCAAGCGCATATCCCCAAAAGGATGGCGGCAACTCCGTGAACCCCATCATAGACCGAACCATGTCCATCAAAGTCCGGTTACGACGCTCCGAAACACCATTCAACTGTGGTGTAGCGGGGGGAGTCCACTGCGAGAGAATCCCATTCTCTCTAAGATACTCTTGGAACTCGGCACTCAAGTACTCACCACCTCGATCCGATCGAAGTGTCTTGATGCTTCGTCCCAATTGTTTCTCTACTTCACTTCTGAATTCTTTGAACCTTTCAAAGGCTTCAGACTTGTATTTCATCAAATACACATACCCATACCTCGAAAAGTCATCGGTAAAGGTGATGAAGTAGGAATGTCCATGCTTAGTGGTGATGCTAAGCGGACCGCACACATCGGTATGGATCAAATCCAATAACCCTTTGGCTCGCTCCGCATGGCCCTTAAAGGGAATTTTTGTCATCTTTCCTTTTAGACAGGATTCACAAGTCGTGAGAGCATTAATATCGGACATATCAAACATGCCAACTCCCACTAGCTTGTTCATCATTCTTAGGGAAATATGACCTAATCGAGCATGCCATAATTGTGCCGAATTAAGAGTATCTTGTTTGCGCTTATTTGTTGTTGTTATCGTTTGGACATTGTTAAGTGGAATATCTTTTAATTTTAAGGTGTAGAGATTGTTTTCAAGTTCACCGGTACCAACTAAACATTCATTCTTGTAAATATTGCAAACACCTTTGCCAAATAAACAAGAAAATCCATTAATATCAAGCATAGGAATGGAAATAATGTTTTTGATCAAGTCTGGTACAAATAAAACATCTCTCAAAACCAACTTAAAATCATTGTTTAAACATAAATAAACATCTCCCACAGCCTTGGCAGCAACCCTTGCTCCATTGCCCATCCTCAAGAAGGTCTCACCTTCTCTGAGCTTCCTACTTCTTTCCATCACCTGCAAATCATTACAGAGATGTGAGCCACAGCCGGTATCCAATACCCAAGAAGTAGAGTTAATGGAGATATTTACTTCAATGTAAAACATACCTTTGCCAGAACCCTTCTGGGCAAGATATTCCCTGCAGTTACGCCTCCAATGTCCAGGCTTCTTGCAGTGATGACAGATGTCAACTGTCTTCTCAGCCTTGGCTGGCGCGGCTGCCACTACGGGACTCGGAGTCTGCCTCTTCAAGGGCTCGCTCTTCTTGGGGCGCTTGAAAGAACGCTTCTTTCCCTTCCCAGGTGGACCGGTCTTCGTGCCAGATGAAGAGCCCACATAAAGAACCGGCTTCTCCTTCTTGATTGTGGACTCAAAGGTCACAAGCATGTTCAACAACTCTTCAAGGCTGGGCTCGAGCTTGTTCATATTGAAGTTCACAACAAAAGGATCGAAAGAGCTAGGCAGCGACAGCAGCAGCACATCCGTGGTCAACTCCGATGGCAAGATCAAATCCATGCCAACAAGCTTGTCCACGAGCCCAATCAACTTTAGGCCATGCTCATGGACCGAAGTCCCATCTCGCATGCGTAAAGTGATGAGCTCCTTTACTGTGGCATGCCTCAAAGGCCGAGTATGCTCACCGAAGAGCTCCTTGAGGTGCATATGAATGTCAGCAGCATTCTTAGCATCCTCGAATCGCCTTTGCAGCTCATCGTTCATCGAAGCCTGCATATAACACTTGGCCTTCAAGTCATGGTCGCACCAATCCTTGTAGGTATGCACTTCCTCGGGACTGCAGTTAGTCGGAGCCTCATCAGGGGGTGACTCAGTCAGTGTATATGCGATTTTCTCCGAGTTCAAGACAATCTTTAGATTTCTTAGCCAAGTGATATAGTTTGGTCCGGTTAGAACGTGTTTTTCGAGAATTACGGAAAACGGGTTGCGAATTGATGACATTGTCACAGATTTGTACTGAAAAGTAAAACAGATAAATGTTAATGACTATTTTAAAATATTTAATAAGATATAAAGTTTGGACTTTTACTTTATAAATTATCGCTCCCACTGTTTTGACATTTTCACTACCCTCTAGTGAAAACGGGAAACACTTTCCTCAGTAGGTACGTAAGGTCCAATTAGCGAATTGTGATCCCGAATAATATCGGCCATCACAACTCCTAAAAGGTAGTTTCCAATTGCATCGCCATGCAACCCTCTACGTATACTTTTGTCTCACGTTTGATTAGGACCCAATAATATGACGTCGTTCATCTTTACGTGTCAAGCCTAACCCATCGATATTGAACCTTAATGGACGGTCGCCATGAGTTCCCTCAATAATATGAGCCGAAATCATGGGAGTTCCACGTAGTTCACATCACCATGTCAATGGATGTCACAGCTTTCCGGCACCCAGGGCCCCCTCAATAATATGAGCCGAGCCCCGAGTACGGGTAGCGTTCATCATGCATCCATTGTCGATGGAAGACAAGGAAATTATAAACAAATTTATAATTCCCCTTTTCGGACTTGATATTAATTTTGAATCTTATTCAAAATGAGGGTTTTTTAATTTTGAAAGGTCTCATCATTAATTTTATTTTAAAAGCTCGCCATGTTTGATCGTATGTTTGCCGGATTCATGCAACTTTGTTATTATAATAATAATAACGCACATACTCATTATTTATAACATATCATGCATATATTATAAATAGAAAACAGTACAAGGATGATCAATTGTCCCAAAACTAATGGCCCGTGTGAGCCAAACACGGGCCTAGGTCCAATCCTAGGGTAAATGCACGGGATGCAAATGCAACTACATTATTACATTAGCATCCAATATTACATGTCTTCGATCTTCATAATCACCAAGGCCACCATCTTCCAATCTTGATCTTCCACTATTCTAATATTTACAATTAAATATCCATGGCACATAGGGATACATCTCATGGGGTGGGAACGGGCCATAAACCAAGCCCACTTTAAATTGATAATTATTACAATCATACAACACAAATATCCTAGCATACACCTAGCAAATTGGGCTTGGGCTTTTGATCATCCTTCATGCATAATATCGCATATCATACACCATCAATTAATTATCACTATAATTAATTGATCCAATATTATATATCTTGATCCAATCACTAACCGCCACAATTATAAATTAAATTAACAAAGTATACAAACTCCTTTGTCTACTTTCAAATTAATTTATTTATAATCGAATTTCTTGTAAATCACAATTTACTATAAATAATTAAAGTCCTACTTCAATTATTTATTTTATGAGAAAATATGTGCAACAATTGTAAATTTAAACTTAAGGGCCCAAAAACCATTTTTCACCAAAAATATTTTGGCCCATTTAAATTTCACAAATTATGTTGTCCATCCAATGGCCCAACATCTCAAGGCCCATGACACTAAGATTTACCAAAACACTTTTGGAAACCCTAGTCGTCATCGCCGTCGCCGGAGCTCCGTCGCCGGATTCCGGCAACAACAAAATTTTTTTTTTTTATTTAAAAACCTGCAGTTTTGGCTGCCCCTTGCTGCCCGAAATTTAAGGGCAGCTCGGGCAGCCCTCGGGCAGCAACATGCTGCCCGAAAAATATTTTTTTTTTTGTTTTTGCTTCAAAAATTTCGACCTTTCTATATCCTTGCACCAAAAATTTCTCAAGCGGTTACAATTCGATCTGAACATAATATTACGTAAATATTACACAAAAAACGTAACCTTAGCTCGGATACCACTTGAAAGCGGACCGGTTACGGTGGCCGGAAGCACAACGGAAGTCAAAAATTTTAAATTTTAGAGCAAAATTTCGGCCACCCCATATTTGTGCAATATTTACATTCAAACACCATAATACATACATAGGGTGTTAGAAGTGATTTACCTATCAACCCCTTGAGGTTGATGTGTGGCTCCAACTAAAGTGTAAACACTTTAGCTCTTGAAGGTTGGCAATCTACAAGCTCCTCCTCCAACTCCAAAAATTAAGCCCACCACAAGCAATGTAAATCCCTTCTTGCTTTGCACTAGAAAAGCAAGAAGATTTTTCAATGAAAAGATTTTATTCTCCAACTCTTGAAGAACAAAATGAAGAAAAATTTGAGAGAAAATTGGTGAGAGGTTTCGGCCAAGACAAGGTGAGAATGAGGGAGTGAAGTCTAGACTTGGGTGTGGGAAAAGTGAAAAAGTTGATCCCCATGCCATGCATTATTTTATTAAAAAGTATTCAAAGTCTCTTCACCTCCCAAGCATGCAAACCCTAGCATGTCATGTATATATAATATGGTTTCTAACACATTAAAAACCATGGACTAAATTTTAATTATCTTAAACACATTTGAGATTAATTAAATACTACTTGAATTTATTCAAGTCCCACTAGTTAAATAATTATTTTAATTGAGCTCTACAAGGCTCAATATTATTTAATTAATTCAACACTTGAATTAATTTAATTATTTAGACTCTACTAGGTCCACTAGTGTTTAATTAATTCAACACTTGAATTAATTTAATTTAGTCCTCAATAATGTTTATGAAAATCACAATTTTCAACTACATTATTTATTTGGCCAAATTTTAATCTTAGGAACACTTCCATAAATTAAAATTTATATTTCTCTCTTAGAAGTCATACTTCTATTTTTCTTTACGCTTATAAACACATTTATAAGCCGTTCAACACATTGAACTATTTTACTTCTCATCGGGATTTACAAAGCCAGTACTTGTGTGGCCCTCAATGGTTCATTGATACAACTAGCCGTGGGTTCACATCTCTATGTGATTCGGACTAAACATGTCCTTATTCGAGCATACCCCAATTGGTCCATTCTTACTTATCAGCTCCTTGATAGTAAGAACGTCAGAACTCAAGTCTGATAGTACCCAACCAATCACGTTAAACGCCTAGCAGCATCGCTTACGTGATTCCCTAGGTATCACATGATAGTGCCTGCAAGAACCATTCAATTATGGTTAGCGTACAGTACGGTCCCTTCAACTCATATATCCCGATCGATTCGACAACTATTGGTTTATCGAAAGTTGTCAATGAATCGATACTATGTGTCATGTTGTGGTTGCATCGATGGTGTAATCTATGAAACCCCTTTCATAATTACCACCATACTCTGATCAGAGATTTCAACCCACACATACATGAAAAACACATAGGATATCCATACCCGTAGGTAAGCGGTGAATCCCCGACTACAATGCATCGACTCCTATGTGTTTCGACAGAACACCCAACCTTGCCACCTGATGACCCAATGAGAGTCGGTAAACAAGTCAAAGTGTAATTCTAGCACATAGAGTCTCAATGTTGTCCCGGGTCATAAGGACTAATTCTGTACAACCATAAACCAGGACTTTTCCACTCGATAAGTGAGAACCACTTGGAAAGTCCTTTTATGGAGGGTTGTTCAGTGCACTCTACAAGGAGCACCTATCTGCATGTTCGGACATCACAATGTCCCCTACCAATGAAACATGGTACTCACATCGCAGATACTAGTCTCTAACTCGAGCGGCCTTTATCCTTCTTAGTGGCGGCTGAATCGACTAGGAACGGTTTAGACTATACAGTATTCCAAATATGAGTTTCATGATCCTCATCATATGAGCATCTCATATTCTTTCTACTATTTGTATATTCAAGGACTTTATCTATGCAACTAGCATGGGTATAAAGATAAAGATGCGCCAAATTAATAAATTCAAATATTATTAAAATAAAGATCGTTTATACAAAGAGTTTCATCGTGAACAGTCGGCCAACACTTGGCTCGACGTGCACCTACTCTTACATGCCTATCCTGTGCCGTTTTCATTCTCTTCTGGATTATCTTCACCTTCTCAGTCATCTCTCGAATCATATCAGGCCCAAGTTCTGGTACCTCAGATATATCATCCCAGTACGACGGAGATCTGCACTTCTTGCCATACAAAGCTTCAAACGGCGCCATCTCGATACTCGTCTGATAGCTGTTGTTGTACGAGAATTCACACAAAGGTAGTGAATCTTGCCAACTAGTGCCAAAGTCTAGCTCTACAGCTCTCAACATGTCCTTTAACGTCTGGAAAGTCCGCTGTGACTGTCCATCTGTCTGGGGATGATAAGCAGTACTCAAGTGTAATGTCGTACCTAGAGCCTGCTGCAAACTGTTCCAGAAGTGTGAAGTGAATCGTGGATCAGGATCTGATACGATAGACTTCGGCACACCATGCAATCTGACTACCTCTCTGACATAAATCTCAGCCATCTGATCGTGTCGGCATGTCATTCTGTATGGAATAAAACACGCTGATTTGGTTAATCTGTCAATAATGACCCAAATCGCGTCACAACCCTGGGATGATCGAGGTAACTTCACCACGAAATCCATGGAAATGTAATCCCATTTCCATTTTGGAATAGACAAACTCTGAAGTAAACCTCTGGGCTTCCTTCTCTCAGCCTTCACCTGTTGGCAATTTAAACACTTGGACACAAATTCTGCAATATCGGTCTTCATCTGTTTCCACCAGAATTGTGTCTTCAAATCGTTGTACATTTTTCGGCATCCAGGATGAATGCTAAACCGACTACAGTGCGCTTCTGACAGAATCTGATGTCTCAAATCTGAAATATCTGGCACTACAAGACGGTTATTCACGTACAAAACATGCTCATGTACCTGATATTCTGATAAATGCCCTGATTGGACCATCTGAATCGACCTTTGAACATTCTGATCTGTTCTTTGGGCTTCTTTGATTCTCATAATCAAGTCTGGCTCAACTTGAATCGTAGCAAGTCGTAATGGTTTACTAGCTGTATCAAATGCTAAACCCGACAAGCAACAGTCTTCAATCATATTTGAAACACCTATCGTCGATAAGGATAAGGAACATACCTTTCGACTCAAGGCATCCGCTGCTGCATTTGACTTTCCTGGATAATACTTAATCTCGCAATCAAAATCTTTTAGTAGATCAAGCCATCTACGCTGCCTCATTTTCAACTCTGACTGAGAAAACAGATACTTCAGGCTTTTATGGTCAGAGTAAATCTCAAACTTCTCGCCATAGAGGTAATGACGCCAGATCTTCAATGCAAATACGATAGCCGCCAATTCAAAATCATGAATTGGGTATCGGGTCTCGTGTGGCTTCAATTGTCTAGAGGCATATGCGATCAAATGACCTCGTTGCATAAGAACACATCCTAGCCATCTGTGCGATGCATCACAATATACAACAAAATCGCCAATACCTGAAGGAATCATCAAGACAGGTGCACTGGTCAGCCTCTTCTTCAACTCTAGGAAGCTAGACTCACAATCCTCATACCACACAAACGGCGCATTCTTCTGTGTCAATTGGGTAATTGGCTTCGCAATGCTGGAGAAATCTTTGATAAATCGTCGATAATAACCTGCCAGACCCATGAAACTGCGTATCTCTGGCACAGAAGTCGGTCTAGGCCAACTGATCACACCTTCAACTTTACTCGGATCCACAGAAATACCGTCTCCAGATATGATATGGCCAAAAAAGACAACTTGTCTCAGCCAAAACTCACACTTTGACAGTTTAGCATATAATATTTCTTTTCTCAATGTTTGCAACACAATTATCAAATGATTGGCATGCTCATTCAGATTCTTAAAATACACCAGAATATCATCAATAAAAACAATCACAAACTCATCCAAGTACCTCTGAAATACGCGGTTCATCAGTCCCATAAACACCGCTGGAGCATTCGTTAAACCAAAAGGCATGACAACAAACTCATAATGTCCATACCTGGTTCGGAATACTGTTTTCGGTATATCAACATCTTGTACTCGGAGCTGGTGATATCCAGATCTCAGATCGATCTTGGAATAAACAGAGGATCCCTGCAACTGATCAAATAAGTCGTCGATACGAGGCAAAGGATACTTGTCCTTTATCGTTGCCTTGTTCAGTTGCCTGTAATCTATACACAATCTCATAGAACCGTCTTTCATGCGCACGAATAGCACTGGAGCGCCCCAAGGAGATACACTAGGTCTGATATATCACTTGGCTAGAAGATCTTCTAGTTGTGCTTTCAATTCTTTTAGTTCTATCGGCGTCATCCTATATAGAGCTCTCGAAATAGGGACGGTACCTGGAATGAGATCAATACTAATATCTACCCCTCGAGCTGGAGGTAACCTTGGAATATCGTCAGGAAATACGTCTGCAAATTCCCGTACTACTGGCAAATCTGCCAATGCCTACAGAATAGATAAGAAACCCTTCTGCTCCTTTCTGCAACAATCTATTCATAGTCAGAGCAGACACTAAGGGAATCCGAGATCTAGAACCCTTACCGTAGAATTTCCATTCCTCTGTCATTTCAGGTCTGAATCTGACAATCTTGTGAAAACAATCTACGGTAGCTCTGTACTTAGTCAACATGTCAATCCCGAAAATACAATCAAAATCAGATAAACCAAGTACAATACAGTCTAAATCGATCTCATGGCCCTCAAACTGTAGTATACAATGTCTAACTGAAGTCACAGATATCAGACCACTTCCCAATGGAGAAGAAATAGATACTACAGTAGACAATGACTCTAAAGGAAATGCATGTGTCAATGCAAAACGTTCTGATATGAATGTATGTGATGCACCTGTATCGATCAATACATATGCAGGATAACCGCAAAGAAAACAGTTACCTGCAATTACATCGTCTGGTGCATCTTGGGCTTGCTCCTCCGTCAATGCAAACACCTGAGCATGTTGTCTGGGAGGTTGGCTCACCGTCTGGCCACCTCTGGCTCTAGGCTGGGACTGTGTAGGCGGGGGTTGGAAGGAATGGACAGACGAAGCTTGCCTCTCGGGCTGAGTCACTGATGTTGATGACCCTGCACTCTGAAATCTCTGGGTACCTATCTGGGGACAGACTCTGGAAAGTGTCCCTGTTGTTTACAGATATTGCATCGACCCATCACTCCCTGACACAGCTCAGTGGCATGCCTACCTCCACAAGAACTACAATACACGCCTGTTGTGGGGACCCGAACGCTAATCAAGTTCTTAATCATCATTGGGACTAATTAATCAATTATAAAACAGGGTCTAAAAATTTTTCTTTTTAAAATGCGGAACGTAGTGAAATCAAGATATATATATACATATCAGTATATAAAATACAAGTCCTGTATCATACACATTTATTCAAACTAAGGTTTAACAACTACTGTCAAGTGTTCAAACCCTATCTCTAATCCAAGTCCGGTGCCTCCACTCTAATCATAATCTCTCTCTTCATCTCCTGGACCCTGAACCTGTCCCACCTGTTGTCAAGTACACATACAGACAAGACAACAGCCGGATAAATCCGGTGAGAATAAATCCCAGTATAAATCAAAGAACATGCAGTCATATGTTCAATACAAAGCATGAAACAGATAACAGTAATACATATCAAAATCAGAAATGTAAACAATGTCAATCTGTCGACAATACTCATGACTCCACGATTCAGACTAGACTCAATCCTAGCCTAGGGATCCCGGTGTCCAGATGTGGCATTCCTATATCGACAAACAGTAATAGAAAAGACTCCAGTTCTATTCAAGTCGATATAACCAAACATCCAGTGTCCAGACGCATCCGTCGTAGACTATGGTCTATCACCATATCTTGTGACATCGTGCAATGTACCCGTGGTTACCTGCCACTATCAGGTACTTCTGTCACAAGATTACTCGTCTAATGCATGCTCCTATAACTCCATAGAACAAGCATTTAAATCAAATCATTAAATACAATGATAAACAAATAATAAGTATGTGATTTAGGGAAACTCAAGTACATCCTACTTGAGTCGATGTCCCAATACCATTGAATTATACCTTTCGTTGCAGTTTTGGTCTGGAATCCAAACTCTGTCAATCCCTCAATCTGACAATGGCAATACCAATAATCTCATATCAATATACCGTTCAAATTACTAACAATCTGATCAATTTGGATTTAATTCAAAATCAACGGCATAACGGTACAATCTCAGTATCCCCGTCAATACCAAATCAATAGACATCAATTGCCAATCATAACTCATATCCATTACAATCTGTAATTCAATCACCATTCAAATCTGTCTGGTATAAATCAATATATCCTGACAATTCATAACAATTCCATAATCAATCCATTTCTTAATCTGACTTCGATTCTATGATGTCTAACATGTCAAGAACATCATATATGAATCCCATTCAATTCTGACAATAGCATAATTTCAAGACATGTCAAAACGTAGCAAAACTTACGTCAAGTTGTAGACTACGTTGCTAGGAACTCGGTACTGAAGTCGGATTACAATTCAAACGGACGGATTGATCGCAAAAGGCGTAAGGATTTTTCAGAGGAATTCTCGAGCTTCTTTTCCTTTTCTACTGAAGGAAACGAGCGTATATATGTATATATATATCAAGTTGGTCGGTTAAAGAAACGCGTCACTTTTTCACCTTGCATGACTCGCGCTCGGGCGGTGATAAATTACCGCTCGAGCGCGGCTCCCTCTGCCCAAGCACTCGGCTTGTCACGCACTGGCGCTCGGGCGGTCAAAAACTACCGCCCGGGCGCCGCACCTTCTGCCCGAGACATTTTCCTATGGAGCATTGGCGCTCGGGCGGTCAAGAATCACCGCTCGGGCGCCACACTCTCTGCCCAACTTTCTCAAATTTCACATGTACTCTTATTTTCGTGTCCCGATTAATCCTTTCATAATCATATCAAATTTATAACTCAATAATTACATACTACCAGGATTAAATTTCCGGGCATTACACCTGTATAATCTGAACTCTGGTTAGGACCTCTCTGTCTTGACCCACTGGAGCTCGACGAACTGCTCCCTAACTTCTTACACTGTCTGCCCTTTGCTTTCAGAAAATCCTTCTTGCCACTACTACTGCTTCCACTGTCAAATCGAGGAGGAGGTGGTGGAAGCTGGGAGGTGGTCTGTGGCGGTCTCTGACTCTGAGCACTATAGGAAGCCCCTCGCTGCCTAATCAAGCCAGCCCCTGCTCCCTTCGCTCTGTTCAGTGCATCAGAAAAGGTATTAGGTCGTCCCGTGTTCACCAAAGTGAAGATGTCCGGATTTAAACCATTGATTAACTGATCGGCAACCGCTTCATCATTTCCTGCCACGTGGGGTGCAAACCGAAGCAAGGAAGAAAACTTGGCAAAATATTCTTCAATGTTCAATTGCCCCTGTCTTAAATTCACAAATTTTGCCCCTTTGTCCTTTCGATAAGATACTGGAAAGAAACGTTGATAAAATTCATCTTTAAATACTTTCCAAGCAATGTCAATACCTCTATGCTCCAGGGCTCGTTTCGTCGTCAACCACCAACTCTTGGCCACTTCTTGCAACTGATGTCCAATTAACTTTACCCTCCTTTCATCTGTATATGCAAGAGACTCAAACAACATCTCTATATCGTAGAGCCATCTCTCACAATCCACTGCATTTTCTGTTCCCCTCAGAGTCGGTGGTCGAAAAGACTGGAACCGTTTCAACGAAGTCTCCATTGGTGTAGCAGTCACGTCCATCTGAGTACCAGACGTACTACCCTGTTCTGGCACCTGACCTGCAGCGGTTGTGGTATTCTTCTAGGCGGCATATCTGATATTCAAACAGGTTAGTACACAGTCTATACAAGCTGTCTCATCCCTCCTCTGATCATATACCTCTGATCCAGAATCGGTTCTGATTCAGGCTTGACAAATATATGTTGTAAATCAACTCAGATACAATACAACATATAATAGGAAAAGCATTAAATCATGCTAGCATATCGAAAGCAAGGAAGATGACTCGATCTACCCCGCTCATTCTATTCTATCTAAGTCGACAGAACCTACTGCTTTGATACCACCAGTTGTGGGGACCCGAGCTCTAACTCAGTTATTTATGGGATTAATCGGATCGTTGTTAGAAAACGTGGGTCAAATTTTTTGCTTTTTAACATTAAATCGAATGTATATAAACCAAGCATAAGAACTCTCTTTATTTAATTACACAAACGTAAATACACGGTTTGTTCTAATACATCCATACCAAACTAAAGTACCATACTATACAATATCCAAATCATAAGTAGTACAAGTCTAATACAATAACCACTGACTGTCCTCGATGCCCGAAGTCACCACTCTATCTCGAGCTCATCTCGGTCGTGACCCTGATCCTGCCCCACTTGTTGTTATGCACACATACAGACATAACAACAGCCGGAAACTCCGGTGATAACATATCCCAGTATAAAACATGATATGCATGCATAAACAAAATATAAATCATGAAACAAACTATCATGAATAATATTAAAGCAATAGGTTCCATAGTCTATGAAACCAAATCAATATAAGCATGCAATATCCATCAAATCATGTCTTGACTCAATTCGACTATACTCTATGGATCCCGGTTTGAATAAGACATCGTTGTCTGTCACCTACCCTCCCAATCGGGGTAACGGTACGTCTTATTCCTAGATTTCGGTCATGTCTGTATCGAGTGTCTACACATGGAGTCGAACTGCTCCAATGCGACGATAATACCGAACATCTAGTTTGACAAATCTGTCAATGACTCCTATCTCAAGGCTTGAATATAAATCTATAAACAAGGCATAAACATTCAAAATATAAACATAATCTAGTATGTGATTTTGTTGGGAAACTTAAATTGAATCTCATTTGAGTTGTATCTTCCCCAAACAACACATGAATTATACCTTTCGTCGCACAATCTGTCGTAGTCGAAGTCTCGCTATCAAAGTTGCCAATAAAATCTGAAACGGCATTTGTATAGACATAATCTATCAAGACACAACCCAAAGCAAGTCTTGTACAATTCATTATTCAATCTCAATACAGTTTGGCGGCATAACAGCGTGATCTCGCAATACCGTTCAACTCAAATGTCAACATATGTCAACAATTCATAATCCTCAATTCATAATCAACATAATTTACCCATTAGCATCTTAAAATCTACAGAAATCGAAATATGCATACTGGAAATTGAGAACAATCATATACGATATCATTTCTTCAATCCGTTCACGTTTCTACGATGTACAAAATCTTAAGAACATATATCTCTATTCAAATCATCATTCCTCCAACATATATATTTCAACACATGCTGAAAATGAACAATACTTACATCCCCTTGTAGCACTTGATTAGAGGAGCTCAAAACCGAAATCGGATTTAAGTTTGGATGGCTAAATCTTTCTCACATCAAATTCTAAGCTATAACCTTTTCCTCTTCGTTTCTCAGCTGATGGAAGTGTTAGAATTGAAGACTCAGCACAATTCTATATATATATATGCCATGTGTCATCATAAGAAACAAAGGTGGCTTTCTCGCATGCAGCACCGCGGGTGCGCTCTCTTCCTACCGCGGGTGCGCTAAGCTCTCGGCACCATTTTTCATTTTTCACATTTCGACGAGCGCGGGTGTGGTCTTGCTTCGCACCAAAATTCCTGCCCTACTGGTCATCAACCGCAGGTGCGGTACTTTGTCACCGCAGGTGCGGTACTTTGTCACCGCGGGTGCGGTGTCACTTCGGCATTACCTTCAAAATTTTAGAATTAATGACCGCGGGTGCAGTCCTTTTCTAGGCGCGGGTGCGGTCTTCCTTTCTTCAAAAACCCTCATTTCATGTCATGCATACTCATATCTTCCGAGTCTCACATCAATGAAGACTAATAATCTCAAGCCTTACAATTTCAGCTCATTGGAGAATATTGTGTTTGAATCATATTCGAAGGTGCTATCACACGATCCTTCAATTTATTTATTTATGCATTTAATGCATTACTACTGGATGAATAGGAATTGTTTCACGGTATTTTAATTGTTCATGCATTAGGTTTTCTACATCCATTTCGAGCTCGGACGAGGAACGGAGACCGAGAATTGTCAGGAAAGATGTTTTTGCTACATGATGAGGTGTATTTAAGGGTGTTTTTGAAAAGTGGTCCTTAGTGGGTATTTTAACTGACTTGGTCAAATTCTTCACTAGTTCGCAATTTTTAACGATTCGTAGGAATTTTTTAGGGCTCAGGCAATATTTTCAAAAATGTACCTAAACGAAATATTTTTCAGGTGTGTTATTGGGCTTGATGGGTTTGTTTTTGTGCTAATTGATCTCAAAACCATTTTGAATTTTTCTAGGGCCCAATAGTGCTTACTTAATTATTTTAAAAATCCACTTAAGCCACCCTAAACCTACTTTTCCCCTAGCAGCCGCCCACCCCCCTTCAGAAAATCCTTTCACCTGAATTTCCGTAACAAGGTCGGCTCCTTCATTTTTTTTCTCAAGAAAGTTCCTCCCCGCTCCTCCGGCGCTTCCTTGACGATTTTTTCTTCAAGCTTTTGTTCATAAAATCATCAAGGCACCCTTGTATTTTTTTATTCTCCTCATTCATGCCATAACTATGCTGAATTATATGTAAATGCATGACAATTCTTTGATCTACCTTGTGCTCACGTTTTTGAAGAGGTTTGACATGAAACTTTGCATTTTTAAGCCTCTTACTCACGTTTTCTTTGTATGGTTGCAAGGGGCTGCCGAGTTCTTGCTTTTAAGGGGCTATGTACGGTGGTTTAGTGCTGTCATAATGCTAGAGTCAAGAGTCGTCCGTGATAGTAGGGAGGGTCGATCGTTTATATCATGCGGATAGGGTCTTGGTTGGACTAGGGTAAGGAAATGAGAGGCTTGGCCAAGGGGGAACTAAACCAGGTAATGGTGTGGTCCAGGATGGGCTAAACCGTGGCCTAGGGGAGGTTCTTCATTGCTGGTCTCGGGCTAAGTGGAATCCGAGGGCGGCTAGTGTCGAACCTTGGGCAATTTTGGGAATAGGTTGTTCAACCAGATGCATGGGCTGTAGCTCGAATTGCTTGGTCTAAGATCATGTTCCTGGTCTCTGTCTTAGTCCTAGAGTATCGGGTTGGAGGCTGGACACGCCGACTTGTAGGTTAGAATCGATAAATCACGGCTTGGCGTATTATGGTTTGTACGAAGTTCAAAGTGCCGAAAATCCAGAAACTTCAGGGGCTGGTCGAGAGGCATAAGTGGATTGGTCTTGATGGTTAAAGGGCGTTTATAATGCGTATAAGGTTTGGTGAAAGTTTTGGAAAATTTTGGTTAATTTTCGGGTTGATTCGGGTTAAAATCGGGACCCCGTCCAAGTTTTGAAAAGAATTGGTTAAGTTTTGAAACGAGCGCGAATTTACGTCTAAGAAATAATTTTTATTTTTTTTCGATGTTTTATGGAGTTTGGTAAACTTCGGGTTGAAATTTAGAGGTCCAAGGGTAAAACAATCATTATGGGTCAGTACAACGTTTGTATTCTATCGCATTATAAAAGCTTTTGTAAACTAAGAGTTTCAGTTTGGCAGTGTTAAGACAAAACTGAAGTGGGTCAGTACAACGTTTGTATTCGATCAGTCTTTTAGTGAATATCCTATCTTCGTGATAGAAGGGGTGATGTAGGAGCCTTTCCTTCCTCGGATTCTGCCTTCGATGCATAGAGGGGAAATCGAACACTATTTATTATTCTATTCTCCGAACATCCAGAAACATATCGTGTGTTTTTCATTTCAGTTACTTTAAGTTATTCTATCTTTCAGTCAATTTACATCCGCAACTGTTTTCCAGTTAAACTGATTGTTATCGACTAACGAGATACCGAGTGTCAGTTTGTAAATAAACTGAACCCTTTATTCGAAAAGAATTCATAACCTGTGAGTGTTTATTCAACCCCCCCTTCTAAACACTTATCTCCTTTGTAACCGATCCTTTCATCATACCATACAGCAATGGCTAGCAATATCCTTATAGACTTGAACATTGAAACTGGAGAAAAGGTTTACTCAAAGTCAAATCCTTGTCTTTTAGTATATCTTTTTGCTACCAATCGCCCCTTGAAGGTCAATACCTTCCCATCCGCCCCAAGTTTCCTCTTGTAAATCCATTTACACCCTATAAGAACAATTCCCTCAGGTGAATCCACAAGATTCCACACTTGGTTCGAATGCATGGAGTTCATCTCAGATTCCATAGCTTCAAGCCATTTGGATGAATCAGCATCAGATAATGCTTCCTTGAAGGTCCTTGGATCACATCCATGATTAGGCTCATCATGGCCCTCTTCAAGAAGCTGACCATACCTCATATATGGTCTCGAGACTCTTTCAGATTTTCTAGGAGCTTGTATCTCCTCTCTTGGATCTTCAGGTGTGGGTTCTATAATTTTGGGTGTCTCTCGAACCTTTTCGAGTTCTATCATCTCCCCTTTTCTATCCAATAGAAATTCCTTTTCCAAAAAAGTTGCATTCCTATAAACAAACACCTTTGTTTCTTGGGGATGATAGAAATAATATCCAACAGAATTCCTTGGATATCCCACAAAGTAACATAAATTGGATCGACTATCCAATTTATCTCCCACTACCTGCTTCACATAAGCAGGGCACCCCCATATTCTAAGATAAGAATATTTGGGTGGCTTACCCATCCATATCTCATATGGTGTCTTGTCAACTGCCTTTGAATGGACATTGTTCAACAATAGTGCCGCTGTCTCAAGCGTATATCCCCAAAAGGATGGCGGCAACTCCGTGAACCCCATCATAGACCGAACCATGTCTATCAAAGTCCGGTTACGACGCTCCAAAACACCATTCAATTGTGATGTAGCGGGAGGAGTCCACTGCGAGAGAATCCCATTCTCCCTAAGATACTCTTGGAACTGGGCAATCAAGTACTCACCACCTCGATCTGATCAAAGTGACTTGATGCTTCGTCCCAATTGTTTCTCTACTTCACTTCTGAATTCTTTGAACCTTTCAAAGGCTTCAGACTTGTATTTCATCAAATACACATACACATACCTAGAAACGTCATCGGTAAAGGTGATGAAGTAGGCATGTCCATGCTTAGTGGTGATGCTAAGCGGACCGCACACATCGGTATGGATCAAATCCAATAGCTCTTTGGCTCGCTCCCCGTGGCCCTTAAAGGGATTTTTGGTCATCTTTCCTTTTAGACAGGATTCACAAGTCGTGAGAGCATTAATTTCAGACATATCAAACATGCCTACTCCCACTAGCTTGTTCATCCTTCTTAGGGAAATATGTCCTAATCGAGCATGCCACAATTGTGCCGAATTTAAATTATCAGGTTTTTGTTTGTTTTTGTTATTATTTGGACATTGCTTAGTGGAATATCTTTCAATTTTAAGTTATAGATATCATTTTAAAGTTCTCCAGTACTAATTAAACATTCATTCTTGTAAATGTTGCAAACACCTTTGATAAATAAACAAGAATATCCACCTTTATCAAGCATAGAAATGGAAACAATGTTTTTAGCCAAATCAGGTAAAAACAAAACATCTCTTTAAATTAACTTAAAATCATTGTTCAAAAGCAAGTAAACATCTCCTACGGCCTTTGCAGCAACTCTTGCTCCATTGCCCATCCTTAAGAAGGTCTCACCTTCCCTGAGCATCCTACTTCTTCCCATCACCTGTAAATCATTACAGAGATTTGAGCCACAGCCGGTATCCAATACCCAAGAAGTAGAGTTAATAGAAATGTTTACTTCAATAGAGAACATACCGTTTCAAGAACTCTTCTAGGCAAGATATTCTCTGCAGTTATGCCTCCAATGTCCAGGCTTCTTGCAGTGATGACAAATGTCAATAGTCCTGTCAGCTTTAACTGGTGTAGCTGCCACAGTGGGACTCGGAGCTTGCCTCTTCAAGGGAACGTTCTTCTTGAGATGTTGGAAAGAACACTTCTTTCCCTTCCCATTGACCAATCTTTGAACTAGATGAAGAACCCACATAAAGAACCGGCTTATCTTTCTTGATGGTTGTGGACTCAAAGGTCACAAGCATGTTCACCCACTCCTCAAGGGTCGGCTCCATCTTGTTCATATTGAAATTCACCACAAAAGTATCAAACGAGCTAGGCAGTGACAAGAGCAACACGTTGGTGGTCAACTCCGAAGGCAGCTTAAGATCCATGCCAACGAGCTTGTCCACGAGCCCAATCAAATTTAGGCCATGCTCATGAACCGAGGACCCATCTCGCATGCGTAAAGTGATCAGCTCCTTTACGGTATCATGCCTAAGAGGTCGAGTCTGCTCACCAAAGAGCTCATTGAAATGCAAATGAATGTCAGCAACATTCTTTGCATCCTCAAAACGCCTCTGCAGCTCATCATTCATAGAATCCTACATATAAAACTTAGCTCGCAAGTCATATTCACACCAATCCTTGTAAGTCTGCAATTCCTCCGGAGTGCAGCTATTCAGAGCCTCAACAGGGGGCGACTCAGTCAGTGTATATGCTATCCTTTCCGAATTCAAGACAATTTTTAAGTTTCTTAGCCAGTTGAGGTAATTAGGTCCGGTTAATACGTGTTTTTTGAGTATTGCATATAGGGGATTGCGAGTCGAAGATATTGTCAAAAATTGTACTGAAAAGTAAAATAGATAAATGTTAATGACTATTTAAAATATTTGGTAAGATATAAAGTGTAATGCCTGAGATTTTATTACCATAATATGAGATTGTTTGATTTATGATTTGCTGTGATTAGAATTATAATTCGGGGCATTATTATGGGCGAGGACAGGAGGTCTCGCGCATATGCGCGACACCGATGCGCGCATATGCGCGAGACAGGCAGAGAACCTCGCGCATATGCGCGCATCGTTGCGCGCATATGCGCGGGTATGGTAGAGGACCTCGCGCATATGCGCGCACCGTTGCGCGCATATGCGTGGGTATGGTAGAGGACCTCGCGCATATGCGCGGAGATGGTGCGCGCATGTGCTCGAGCTGCCGAGAAGACACGCGCCGATACAGAATGTCTCGCGCATATGCGCCGAGGAGGGTCACGCATATGCGTGAGACGTGCAGCAAAAATATGAAGCCACTTGTGATTTGCCATGCAATACATATATGTAAATATCATTCCTTCCCTCAGAATAAGCAAGAACCGAGGAATTGTCGTGGAAAATCCTTATGCCTTTTATTTTATGAATTTTAAGGTTGCGCAAAATTCGTCCGTCAGAATCTAGATCCGAACATATTTATGTGATCCTCTCGTTACAGGGTTCGACAAGACGTAAGTTTTCTTATGTTTTGATATGATTTGAAAATATGATGTTGAAGGAATCAGATATGATTAATATACGGTGTCATGAGATGTTAGACATTGTATAATCGAAACCAGATTGAAGAACATATACCGTATGAAATTGTTATGGTTTTCAAAATGGATTTGATTGAGATTTGATATCATATTTGTATTGTTATCGATTATGAATTTTGGGAATTGATATATGTTGATTTGTATTGCTGGGTATATTGAGATTGTGCAGTTATGCCGTTGAGACAGAATTAGATTGAGTTCTGATTAGATCCAGTATTGATTTGAGTGGGTATTGATATTGTACTCCTCGATATTGTCATTGACAGATTGAGTATTGACAAGCTTCGAATTCAAGACTTCGACAGAGCCAGAAACCGACAAAAGAAAGGTGTAATTCAATGTTAACCGGGAGATTGACTCGAGTTAGATTTTATCGAGTTTCCCTAAACCACATACTTGTTTGATATTGTTTTAATACAGTTGTATTATTTGAATGTATATGTCTATTCTATTGACTTACAGAATGGCAGAGAATAGAAGATAGATTACGAGAACGAGTCATTGGCAGAGGTGCCAAGTCTGTGGCAGAGATGCCTAGACATTGGATGATTGGTTTATATCGATGTTGCTTAGAAGTAGATCGACTTCTATTGCTGAGATTCGATATGATGTACCAACGTCAGGGAACCGGGATCCCTAGACTAGACTAGATCAGAGTCGAGTCAGAGATATGAGTTTCATTTACAGTTTTATATCATTTCATGTTTCAGATTGATACATGTTATTGATAATTTTTTTATGCCTTCTTATATGCTTTTATATGATTGAATGTTTACGTTGTTTATATTGGGAATATCATTCTCACCGGAGTTATCCGGCTGTTGTTTTGTTTGTATGTGTGCATGACAACAGGTGAGACAGGATCAGGGTCAAGACGAGATGAGAGATTATATCTTAGGGTGGAGATCCTGGCCCAGAAGTAGAATATGATTCAGCACTTGATATATAGTAGTTGAACCCTAGTTTGAGTTTAATGTAATTGTACAAGACTTGAACTTTTATGTTGACATGTATATCAGATTGATTATGTTATGTTCCGCAGTTGTAGTTTTAAAAAAAAAACTAGACCCAAGTTTATTTAATTGATCCAATTATTTCCAAGAACGATTAAGAGATGAATTAGCGTCCAGGTCCCCACAGAGAGTATGGAATTTTACTTCATAAATTTTCGCTCCCACTGTTTTTACATTTTTCACTACCCTCTAGGGAAAACGGGAAACTCCTTTCCTCAATAGGTACGTAAGATCCAATTAGCAAATTATGATCTCGAATAATATCAGCCAATCATAATTCTAAAAGGTAGTTTCCAATTGCATCACCTTGCAACCCTTAACATAAACTTTTGTCTCATGTTTGATTAGGATCCAATAATATGATGTCGTTCATCTTTACGTGTCAAGCCTTACCCATCGATGTTGAACCTTAATAGACGGTCGCAATGAGTTCCCTCAATAATATGAGCCGAAATCATGGGAGTTCCATGTAGTTCACATCACCATTTCAATGGATGTCACGGCTTTTCGGCACCCAGGGCCCCCAATAATATGAGCCGAGCCGAGCCTCGAGCACGGGTAGCGTTAATCATGCACCCATTGTCAATGGAAGACATAAAAATTATAAACATCTTTATAATTCTCCTTTTCGGGCTTGATATTAATTTTGAATCTTATTCAAAATGAGGGTTTTTAATTTCCAAAGATCTCATCATTAATTTTATTTAAAAGCTCTTCATGTTTGATCATATGTTTGTCGGATTCATGCAACTTTGTGATTATCATAATAATAACGCACATACTCATTATTTATAACATATCATGCATATATTATAAACAGTAAACAAAACAAGGATGATCGATCGCCCCAATACTAATGGCTCGTGTGAGCCAAACACGGGCCTAGGTCCAATCCTAGGGAAATGCATGGGATGAAAATGCAACTATTACATTAGTCTCCAATATTTACATGTCTTCGATCTTGATAATAATCAAGGCCACCATCTTTCAATTTTGATATTCGACTATACTAATATTTACAAATAAATATCCATGGAAAATAGGTATACATCTCATGGGGTGGGAACGGGCCATAAACCAAGCCCACTTATAAATTTATAATTATTACAATCATTCAACACAAAATATCCTAGCATACACCTAGCTCCGTCGTCGGATTCCGGCAAACAAGCAATTTTTTTTTTTAAAATGAAGGGGCTGTTCGGGTAGCAACATGCTGCCCAAGAAACACCCCAAAAATCGGCTTTAAATTTGTTGTTTTGATTGTCTCATGTGGTTAGAAATTGACCTCAACATAATAACATGTATTTGCTACACTAAAATTGTAACCTTAGCTCTGATACCACTTGATAGGAGATCGGTTACGGTGCCCGGTTGCGCAACGGAAGTTTAAAATTTTTTTCAACAAGAACATGAAAATCGAGCACCCACTAAGTGTGTAGCAAATACGAAAACAACAAAATGTCATACATAGAGTGTTTTAAAGAAATACCTATCAATATTGTAAGATTGATGATGGCTCCAACTAAGATGTTAAACAACTTAGCTCTTAAATGGTAGACTAATCTTCAAGCCTCCCTTGAGCACTCCTTGCTCTAAATCAAGCCCACCACCAACAAGCTAAATCCACCTTACACTTTCACTAGAAAATGTAAGGCATTTTTCTTTTGAGAAGTAGATATTTTCTTCAACAATTGAAGAACAAAACTGAAGGGAATTAGACAACAAAATTTCGGCCAAGAGGGGAGAGAAAAAGAGGTTGGAACACTTTTCTTGGTGCTTGAAAAAGTGATAGTAAAAAGTTGCATGAGCATGCCATACAATATTTTAACGAAAAAGTGCCTCCTTCCTAGCATGCTTTTTACTTGGGCTTGTAACAATTACAAGGTCCATGGACATTAATTTAAATGTCCCAAACACATTTGAGACCATTTAAACTTTACTTGATTTTACTCAAGCCAACTAGTTGAATAAATATTTTCAATTGGGCTCTACAAGGCCCAATGTTATTTAATTAATACAACACTTGAATTAATTTTAATTATTTGGACTCTACTAGGTCCACTAGTGTTTAATTAATTCAACACTTGAACTAATTTAATTTAGTCCATAATAATGTTTATGAAAATCACAATTTTCTAATACATTATTTATTTGGCCAACTTTTAATTTAGGAATACTTCCACAAATGAAAAGTTATATTTCGCTCATAGAAGTCATACTTCTATTTTTCCTTACGCTTATAAACTCTTATATAAGCCGTTCAACACATTGAACTATTTTTCTTCTCAACGAGAACTAGAAAGCTAGTACTTGTGTGGCCCTCAATGGTTCATTGATACAACTAGTAGTGGGTTCACATCTCCATGTGATTTGGTACTAAACATGTCCTTATATGAGCCTACCCTAATTGCTCCATTCTTACTTATCAACTCCTTGATAATAATACCGTCAGAACTCAAGTCTGATAGTACCCAACCAATCATGTTAAACGCCTAGCAGCATCTCTTACATGATTCCTAAGGTATCAAACGATAGTGCCTGCAAGAACCATTCAATTATGGTTATCGTACACTACGGTCCCTTCATCTCATATATCCCGACCGATTCGACAACTATTGATTTCTCGCGAGTTGTTAAAGAATCGATACTATGTGTCATATCGTAGTTGCATCGATGGTGTAATCTAAAAAACCCCTTTCTTAATTACTATCATTGTGGGGCCCTTAGCTCCTAATCTTTATTATAATACAATCAGATTAGGGTTAATTAATTACAGCGGAAAATGAGTTTAAATTTTCATTAAAAGGAGCCCAAAATATCTCTCCTGTAATTTGAATACTAAAAATAGTATTTTGTCTCATATCATAATACATGCCCACACGAAATCTAAACAATCACATACAAACATCTCATATCCTCGGGACATGTCCCGTATATAGATACATATACATATATTGGGAACAAGACATAAACATAAACCTCAGCCCAAGCTGTGGCTCCCTCCAGAAGTACCCTCTCTGGTCTCCTGATATCCTGGAGTACCTGCCATTGTCCACACACAAAGACAACAACAGCCCCCCTTGGGGGTGAGCGAAACTCTGTATGGAACAACCAATTATATATACCACATATATCTAAACAATGATATATGATATGCAATGCATGTATGTCGTGGAGGTATCAGGTCAAATGCCCATCCACTGAGCACATGTCAGAATCAAACGAATCGCTATCAAATCAATGCTCGAGCTGGCACACCGGCCTCAATAAGGGATACTCGTATGATAGCGTCGACAAAGCGCCATCAAATCCCAAATCTCATATCCAATCATCAGGGCCACAAATGTCTATGCTTTACGGGTCATATAATATCAACATAGCAACTTTGTTCACAAACCCCAGAATCCAATCAAATCATGTCAGGGTATCCAAGGATCATAGCTCAACGTGCATGTCATGTATCGATGTATGCATCAAATGATGTGTGTTAACAAAACATTTATTTTATACATCGATATTCCAATCATAATGTCATGTATGCCACATCAATCAACAAATAAGTCATATAGACACGTATTTTCATTCCAATCAATCAAATCAATCCGACATATATCATATAATACAGATACATGTCGTATGTTACCCGTTCGCAACATACCTGAATTCTTCGTTTCCAATTGATGTAGCCTGAAGATATCGGTATAATACTTTATCTACATCAATAACATACTCATTCCAATCAATAAATTCAATTCCGACTTCGAATATGAGTTTCTTGTCGGTTATTCTACTACATATAAGAAATTCAATTTCAAATACATGTTATTCCAGCACTTTGATATTTAGAGATACTGGAACCAGAAGAAATTTACCTCATTCAGAAGACCTCGACGCGACGATCACAAATATATAATTTGTTTCGTGTTTAGACAGCGTTTCGAAGTCGATTTGGAAGGGAGAAAATCGAGTTTCTTTCTTTTCTCTCGAAGACTCTGAAATGAAATGAAGAAAATGAACAGCAAAATTGTTCTTATCTTCCCACCGCTCCGGCGCTCGGGCAGTAGAATTGTCGCCCCCGAGCGCGAGAAGTTCTGCCCCCGAGTTTCAAATGCACCGCTCTCGGGCGGTCACAAATTACCGCGCGGGCGCGGCATGTTCTGTCCGAGAATACACCTTATCCCACATTGGCGCTCGGGCGGTCATTTTCTACCGCCCGGGCGCCACATTTTCTAGACCAAATGTTGGTTTTGGTATTATATGGGCGTCCGACTTTTCTAATCGAGTTCCTACAACGTCAATTTATATTCAATATTCATTTTCTCATTTCAATGTCATGATATACATATATACATAATCACATGACAATTTCATAAATTATCGACAATCAACATCAAATTTACGATAATTTGATACACGGTCCTTATATTTCTCCCCCTCTTAAAAGATTTCGTCCTCGAAATCTCAAACATCTCTATATACATAACCTTGGCAAATATACATATGTCACCAGTTATAGTATATATCAAAACTAAAATCAGTAAACGGATCGGAATACATCGAATACATTGGAACAGATGGACTAGCATCAAATAAATGTGGATATGAATCTCGCATTTTGCTTTCCAACTCCGACGTCGACTCTTCCACACCATGCCGTGTTCATTGCACTCGTACTAGAGGAATCGATTTATTTCGCAATATCTTTTCCTTTCGATCCATAATGCGAATAGGTTGTCCAACATAGGAAAGAGAAGGATCCAGTTCAACTTCGTCAGGTGCAAGAACATGTGATGGATCTGGTTCATATTTTCTCAGCATAGAAACATGAAACACATCATGAATGACAGATAGAGCTGGTGGCAATGCCAATCGATACGCCAGATCGCCAACTCGATCCAGAATCTCGTATGGACCAACATAACGAGGAGATAATTTCCCTCGCATGCCAAATCGAACAGTGCCTCTGAAGGAAGATATTTTCAAAAATACTCTGTCACCTTTCTTGAATTCCAAGGGTCGTCTTCGTTTATTCGCATAACTCGTTTGACGATCCTGAGCAGCTTTCATCCGCTGTCGAATCAACTGAACCTTATCATTCATTTCCTGTATCATTTCAGGTCCAGTCAATTGTCTATCAGCAATTTCATCCCAGAATAACGGTGATCTACATCGTCTCCCATATAGAGCTTCAAACAGTGCCATACCAATACTCGTTTGAAAGCTATTATTATAAGAAAATTCAACCAGTGGTAAGGCATCTTGCCATCCCATCCTGAAGTCCATCACAACACCACGCTACATATCTTCTAACGTTTGAATTGTACGCTCGTTCTGGCCATCAGTTTGAGGATGATAAGCAGTACTCATAGCCAAACGCATACCCATCGCTTCCTGAAAACTACCCCAGAATTTAGAAGCAAACCTGGGATCACGATCAGATACAATTGAGACTGGAACACCGTGCAGTCTCACCATATTCTCAATGTATAACCGGGTCATTCTCTGAAAAGGATAAGTCCGTTCATACAGAATAAAATGCGCTGATTTCGAAAGCCGATCAATAATCACCCAAATAGCATCACAGCCCTTGGGCGAACGAGGTAAATGAGTCACAAAATCCATAGCAATATGTTCCCAATTCCATTTCGGGATTTCGAGACTATTGAGTAATCCTCCAGGTTTCATTCTCTCGGCTTTCACTTGTTGGCAGACAAGGCATTTCGAAATAAACTCAGCAATGTCCTTCTTCATACATTTCCACCAGAATTGAGGTCTCACTGTCCAATACATCTTTCGACCTCCAGGGTGAATACTGTATTTGCTACAGTGTGCTTTTCGAAGAAGGGCAGATTTCAAATCAGAATCATTGGGAACTACCAGCCGACCATTAACTCGTAAAGAACCATCAGAAGAAATCTGGAATCCAGACTGATGTCCAGCAGATACAATTTCTTTCCACTTTTGGATCTGAGCATTGCTTCGTTGGGCCATTCGTATTTTCGATATCAAATTCGGCTCAATTTGCAATGCCGAGACAGTGACAGAATTTCAATTCGAGTGAAAAGTCCAGCCAAAAGTAGATATTGTTAGAGTAGGTGCCCGTCGAGCCAAGTGTTGGCCGAGTGTTCACAATGAAACTCTATGTATAAAAAATCTTTATTTTAATAATATTTGAAATTATTATTTTGGCACATCTTTATCTGTATACACATGCTAGTTGCATAGATAAAGTTCTTGAATATACAAATAGTAGAAAGAATATGAGATGCTCATATGATGAGTATCATGAAACTCATATTTGGAATACTGTATATTCTAAACAGTACCTAGTCGATTCAGCCGCCGCTAAGAAGGATATAGGCCGCTCGAGTTCGAGACTAGTATCTGCGATGTGAGTACCATGTTTCATTGGTAAGGGACATTGTAATGTCTGAGCATGCAGATAGGTGCTTCTTGTAGAGTGCACTGAACAACCCTCCATAAAGGACTTTCCAAGTGGTTCTCACTTATCGAGTGGAAAAGTCCTAGTTTATTGTTGTACACCATTAGTCCTTATGACCCGGGATAACATTGAGACTCTATGTGCTAGAATTACACTTTGACTTGTTTACCGACTCTCATGGGGTCATCAGGTGGCGAGGTTGTGTGTTCTTGAAAGGGGATCGGTTACGGTGACTGGAAACGCAACGGAAGCATAAAATTTTTCGATTTAACATGCAAAATTTCGGCCACCATGATTAAAGTGTAGCAAATACAATAAAAAAACATAATGACATTCATAGTGTGTTTAGAAATGTACCTATCAATCTTAAAAGATTGATGATGGCTCCAACATAGTTGATATACAACTAAGCTCTTCAATGGCAAGACAATCTTCAAGCTTCTTTTGAGCCCACCTTGCTCAAATATTAAGCCCACCACCAACTATCTAGAACCACTCTAATTTTGCACTAAAAAAATTAGAGCATCTTTCAAAGAGAAGTGCATTTCTTCCTCAACACTTGAAGAACAAAATGAAGAGAATATTGGAGAGAAAAATTGAGAGGAATTCGGCCATGGTAGTGTGTGGGAGGAGAGAAGGAAGACTAGTCTTGGTTGGGGGAAAAGGTGTTCCAAAAAGTTGCATGCCATGCCTTGAAAACTCAAAAAGTAGTCTCCCAACCTTTCACCTCCCATGCATGCATATTATATGGTTTTTAACAAATTAAAAACCATGGACTAAATTTAATTATCTCAACCATCAGGTGGCAAGGTTGGGTGTTCTGTCGAAACATATAGGAGTCGATGCATTGTAGTCGGGGATTCACCATTTACCTTCGGGTATGGATATCCTATGTGTTCTTATGTGGATGTAGGTTGAAATCTCTGATCAGAGTATGGTGGTAATTATGAAAGGGGTTTCATAGATTACACCATCGATGCAACTACGACATGACACATAGTATCGATTCATCGACTACTCTCGATAAACCAATGGTTGTCGAATCGGTCGGGATATATGAGTTGAAGGGACCTTACTGTACGCTAACCATAATTGAATGGTTCTTGCAGGCACTATCATTTCATACCTAGGGAATCATGTAAGCGATACTGCTAGGCGTTTAACATGATTGGTTGGGTACTATCAGACTTGAGTTCTGACGTTCTTGTTATCAAGGAGTTGATAAGTAAGAATGGAGCAATTGGGGTATGCTCATATAAGGACATGTTTAGTCCGAATCACATGGAGATGTGAAACCACGACTAGTTGTATCAATGAACCATTGAGGGCCACACAAGTACTAGCTTTTTAGATCCCGTTGAGAAGTAATATAGTTCAATGTGTTGAACGGCTTATAAATGAGTTTATAAGCTTAAGGAAAAATAGAAGTATGACTTCTATGAGGGAAATGTAACTTCTAATTTATGGAATTGTTCCTAAATTAAAAGTTGGCCAAATAGATAATGTATTTGAAAATTGTGATTTTCATAAACATTATTATGGACTAAATTAAATTAATTCAAGTGTTGAATTAATTAAACACTAGTGGGCCTAGTAGAGTCCAAATAATTAAATTAATTTCAGTGTTGAATTAATTAAATCATATTGAGTCTTGTAGAGCCCAATAGTAAAATAATTATTCAACTAGTGACTTGAGTAAATTCAAGTAATGTTTAATTAGTCTCAAATTGTTTGAGATAATTAAATTAAGTCCATGGATTTTTAATTGTTAAAAATCAAATACAAATGCATGCATGGGAGGTGAAGAGTTGGGAGACAACTTTTTGTTTAACCAAGGCATGACATGCAAGAGTTGTACATTACTTTTTCACACACCAAGAAAACTCTCCTCCCTCTCTCCTCTCCTTCCCTTGGCTGAATTTTCTCCTTATTTTTCTTAAAAATTTTTGCTTATTCATTTTATGAATTGATAGCAAACTTCTCAAAAAAAAATGCCTTACATTTTCTAGTGCAAGTGTAAGGTGGATCTTCCTAGTTGGTGGTGGGCTTGATTTTAAAGGAAGGACTCAAGAACAAGGAGAGCTTGAAGATTTATCTTGCCATTGAAGAGCTAAGGTGTTTACACCTTAGTTGGAGCTATCATCAATCTTGTAAGATTGATAGGTACATTTCTATGAACACCCTATGTATGATATTTTGGTGTTTTGTATATGTTACATAGTAGTACATGTGGTGTTCAAATTTTTACTTAATATTTTCAGTTTTATGCCCTGGAAAAGATTTTTGAATTTCTGTTGCGCATTTGAACCCTAAAATCGATCCCTTTCAAGTGGTATCATGAGCTAAGGGTACTAGTTTTTGTAGCATATACATGATATTATATTAAGATCGATTTCTAACCGCATGAGAATGAAATTTTTGCAACAAAATCAAGAATTTTTGGGCACGGTTTTGGGCAGCATGTTGCTGCCCATTTCGGGCAGCTTGGGCTGCTCGAGGGGCTGCCCATTTTGGGAAGCAAGGGCAGCCTGAGGGGCTGCCCGAACAGCCCCATCTTTTAAATAAAAAATATAAAAAAAATTTGAATGTTGGCCGGAATCCGGCGAAGGAGCTCCGGCGACGGCGATGGCGACTAGGGTTTTCAAAAGGTGTTTTGAAATATCAAAGTGCCATGGGCCTTGAGTTGTTGGGCCATTGGATGGCTAACATATTTGTGATTTTTAAATGTGCCAAAATGTTTTTGGTGAAAAATGATTTTTTGGACCCTTAAATTTAAATCTACTAAAGTTGAAAATATTTTCTCATAAAATATATAATTGTAGTTAGAATTTAGTTATTTATATTAAAGGTGATTTACAAGAAATTCGGTTATAAATAAATTAATTAGAAAATAGACAAAGGTGTTTGTATACTTTGTTAATTTAGTTTATAATCGTGGCGGTTAGTGATTGGATCAAGATATATAATATTGGATCAATTAATTATTATGATAATTAATTGATGGTGTATGATATGTGATATTTTGCATGAAGGATGATCAAAAGCCCAAGTCCAATTTGCTAGGTGTATGCTAGGATATTTTGTGTTGAATGATTGTAATAATTATCAAATTTCAAGTGGGCTTGGTTTATGGTCCGTTCCCACCCCATGAGATGTATCCCTATTTTCCATGGATATTTATTTGTAAATATTAGTATAAGGGATGATCAAGATTAGAAGATGGTGGCCATGATGATTATGAAGATCGAAGACATTTAAATCTTGGAAGCTAATGTAATAGTTGAATTTGCATCCCTTGCATTACCCTAGGATTGGACCTAGGCCCGTGTTTAGCTCACACGGGCCATTAGTATTGGGGCGATTGATCATTCTTGTTTTGTTTACTGTTTATAGTATATGCATGATATGTTATAAATAATATGCATGTGCGTTATTATTATGATAATAACAAAGTTGCATGAATCCGGCAAACATACGATCAAACATGGCGAGCTTTCAAATAAAATTAATGATGAGACCTTTCAAAATTAAAAACCCTCATTTTGAATAAGATTCAAAATTAATATCAAGCCCGAAAAGGGGAATTATAAATTTGTTTATAATTTCCATGTCTTCCATCGACAATGGGTGCATGATGAACGCTACCCGTGCTCGGGGCTCGGCTCATATTATTGGGGGGGCCCTGGGTGCCGGAAAGCTGTGACATCCATTGACATGGTGATGTGAACTATGTGAAAATCTCATGATTTCGGCTCATATTATTGGGGGAACTCATGGCGAGCGTCCATTAAGGTTCAACATCGATGGGTAAGGCTTGACACGTGAAGATGAACAACGTAATATTATTGGGACCTAATCAAACGTGAGACAAAAGTTTACGTAGAGGGTTGCATGGAGATGCAATTGGAAACTACCTTTTAGGAATTGTGATTGGCTGATATTATTCGGGATCATAATTCGCTAATTGGACCCTACGTATTTACTGAGGAAAGGAGTTTCCCGTTTTCACTAGAGGGTAGTGAAAGATGTCAAAACAGTAGGAGTAAACATTTATAAAGTAAAAGTCCTTACTTTATATCTTATTAAATATTTTAAAATAGTCATTAACATTTATCTATTTTACTTTTCAATACTTTATGACAATGTCTTCGATTCGCAATTCGCTATATGTAATACTCGACAAACACGTATTAATCAAACCTAATTACCTCAATTGGCTAAGAAATCTGAAAATCGTCTTGAATTCGGAAAGGATAGCATATACACTGACTGAGTCGCCCCCTTTTGAGGCTTCGACTGACTGCACTTCTGAGGAATTGCAGACTTACAAGGAATGGTGTGACCATGAATTGAAAGCCGGGTGTTGTATGTAGGCTTATATGAAAGATGAGAAGTCGGTTCTTCATGTGGATTCTTCATCTGGTACGAAGATTGGTCCACGTGGGAAGGGAAAGAAGCGTTCTTTCCAACATCCCAAAAAGAACGTGCCCTTGAAGAGGCAATCTCCGAGTTCCTCTGTGGCAGCCATACCAGTAACGGCTGACAAGATTGTTGACATATGTCATCACTGCAAGAAGCCTGGACATTGGAGGCGTAATTGCAGGGAATATCTTGACTAGAAGAGTTCTGGAAACGGCATGTTCTATATTGAGGTAAACATTTCAATTAACTCTACTTCTTGGGTATTGGATACCGGTTGTGATTCACATCTCTGTAATGAGTTACAGATGATGGAAAGAAGTAGGAGACTTAGGGAAGGTGAGACCTTCTTGAGGTTGGGCAATGGAGCAAGAGTTGCTGCCAAGGCCGTGAGAAAATGTTTACTTGTTGTTGAACAATGATTTTAAGTTGATTTTAAGAGATGTTTTGTTTGTACCTGATTTGGTGAAAAACATTATTTCCATTTCTATACTTGATAAAAATGGATATTCTTGCTTATTTAGCAAAGATGTTTGCAACATTTACAAGAATGAATGTTTAATTGGTACTGGAGAACTTGAAAACGATCTCTATAACTTAAAATTGAAAGATATTCCACTGAAAAATGTCCAAACAATAACAACAACAAACAAGCGAAAACAAAATACTCTAAATTCGGCACAATTATGGCATGCTCGATTAGGACATATTTCCCTAAGAAGGATGAAGCTAGTGGGAGTAGGCATGTTTGATATGTCTGATATTAATGCTCTCACGACTTGTGAATCCTGTCTGAAAGGAAAGATGACCAAAATTCCCTTTAAGGGCCATGTGGAGCAAGCCAAAGGGTTATTGGATTTGATCCATACCGATGTGTGCGGTCCGCTTAGCATCACCACTAAGCATGGACATGCCTACTTCATCACCTTTACCAATGACTTTTCGAGGTATGGGTATGTGTATTTGATGAAATACAAGTCTGACGCCTTTAAAATGTTCAAAAAATTCAGAAGTGAAGTAGAGAAACAGTTGGGACGAAGCATCAAGACACTTCGATCGTATCGAGGTGGTGAGTATTTGAGTGCCAAGTTCCAAGAGTATCTTAGGGAGAATGGGATTCTCTCGCAGTGGACTCCGCCTTCTACACCACAGTTGAATGGTGTTTCGGAGCGTCGTAACCGGACTTTGATGGACATGGTTCGGTCTATGATGGGTTTCACGGAGTTGCCGCCATCCTGTTGGGGATATGCGCTTGAGGCAGAGGCACTGTTGTTGAACAATGTCCATTCAAAGGCAGCTGACAATACACCATATGAGAGATATGGATGGGTAAGCCACCCAAATATTCTTATCTTAGAATATGGGGGTGCTCTGCTTATGTGAAGCAGGTAGTGGGAGATAAATTGGATAGTCGATCCATTTTATATTACTTTGTGAGATATCCAAAGAATTTGGTTGGATACTACTTCTATCATCCCCAAGAAACAAAGGTGTTTGTTTCTAGGAATGCAACCTTTTTGGAAAAGGAATTTCTATTGGATAGAAAACGCGAGATGATAGAACTCGAAGAGGTTCGAGAGACACCCACAATTATAGAACCCACACCCGAAGAGCCAAGAGAGGAGATACAAGCTCCTAGAAGATCCGAGATAGTCTCGAGACCACCTATGAGGGACATGATGAGCCTAACCATGGATGTGATCCAAGGACCTTCAAGGAAGCGTTATCTGACGCCGATTCATCGAAGTGGCTTGAAGCGATGGAATCTGAGATGAATTCCATGCATTCGAACCAAGTGTGGAATCTCGTGGATCAACCTGAGGGAATTGTTCCCATAGGGTGTAAATGGATTTACAAGAGGAAACTTGGCGCGGATGGGAAGGTATTGACCTTCAAGGCGCGATTGGTGGCAAAAGGATATACTCAAAGACATGGAGTTGACTTTGAGGAAACCTTTTCACCAGTTGCAATGTTCAAGTCTATAAGGATATTGCTAGCCATAGCTGCATGGTATGACTATGAGATATGGCATATGGATGTTAAGACAACTTTTCTTAATGGGTATATTATGGAAGAGATTTATATGTCTCAACTCGAAGGGTTTACATCTATCGGAAGTGAGCATATGGTATGCAAACTTCAAAGATCTATTTATGGACTAAAGCAGGCATCTAGGAGTTGGAGCCTTAGATTAGATAGTACAATCAAAGAGTTTGGTTTTACTAAGAATCCTGAGGAAACCTGCGTGTATAAGAAGGTCAGTGGGAGTGCTGTGACATTCCTGGTGCTTTATGTTGCTGACATTCTACTCATTGGGAATGATGTAGGAGTGTTGCAATCAACTAAAATATGGTTAGCGAGTAAGTTCTCAATGCAGGACTTGGGTGAAGCATCTTTTGTATTGGGAATACAGATCTATAGAGATAGATCAAAAAGATTGCTTGGTCTCACCCAGTCCACATACATTGATACCATCGTGAAGCGGTTCTCGATGGATGAGTCCAAGAGAGGACATCTACCAATGTGTCATGGCGTGTCCCTATCCAAGTATGTCTCCCAAGACTGATGCCGAGATAGCGGCGATGACAAGCATTCCTTATCCATCTTCGATTGGTAGTATCATGTATGGGATGATATTTTCACGTCCTGACGTGGCTTTCTCACTAAGTGTAGTGAGTAGATATCAATCGGAGCCTGGTCTTCCACATTGCAAAGCTGTGAAAGACATCCTCAAGTATTTGAGGACCAATAAGTTGTTCTTGGTCTATGGGGTGGAAAACTGAAATTGGAAGGCTATACCGACTCTAGCTTCCAAAACGATATCGATGACTCGAAATCAACCTCTGGGTTTGTATTCATGCTCAATGATGTTGCTGTCTCCTGGAAGAGTTCCAAGAAAGACAGTACTGCGGATTCAACCACTGAGGCCAATACATTGCTGCATCAGATGCAGCAAAGGAGGCTGTTTGGATAAGGAATTTCTTCCAAGAGTTGTGCGTCATTCTTAATGGAATTGATCCTTTCCCGGTGTTGTGTGACAACACGGGAGCTATAGCTCAAGCAAAGGATCCAAGGTCTCATCAGAAATCCAAACACGTATTGAGAAAGTACCACATCCTTCGAGTGATTGTGGAAAGGGGAGTAGTGTCGATTGACAAAGTCGGCTCCGCAGATAATGTTGCTGATCCACTAGCTAAGCCTTTACCTGGACCATTATTCGAGAAGCATCGTGAATCAATGGATTTGAAGCATATAAGTAGTTGGCTCTAGTGCAAGTGGGAGATTGTTAGAGTTGGTGCCCGTCGAGCCAAGTGTTGGCCGAGTGTTCACAATGAAACTATATGTATAAACAATCTTTATTTTAATAATATTTGAAATTATTATTTTGACACATCTTTATCTGTATACTCATGCTAGTTGTATAGATAAGGTCCTTGAATATACAAATAGTAGAAAAAATATGAGATGCTCGTATGATGAGTATCATGAAACTCATATTTGGAATACTGTATATATTCTAAACAGTTCCTAGTCGATTCAGCCGCCGCTAAGAAGGATATAGGCCGCTCGAGTTCGAGACTAGTATCTGCGATGTGAGTACCATGTTTCATTGGTAGGGGACATTGTGATGTCCGAGAATGCAAATAGGTGCTCCTTGTAGAGTGCACAGAACAACCCTCCATAAAGAACTTTCCAAGTGGTTCTCACTTATCGAGTGGAAAAGTCCTAGTTAATGGTTGTACACCTTTCGTCCTTATGACCCGGAACAACATTGAGACTCTATATGCTAGAATTACACTTTGACTTGTTTACCGACTCTCATGGGGTCATCAGGTGGCGAGGTTGGGTGTTTTATCGAAACTTATAGGAGTCGATACATTGTAGTCGTGGATTCACCACTTACCTTCGGGAATGGATATCCTATATGTTCTCATGCGTATGTAGTTTGAAATCTCTGATGAAAATATGGTGGTAATTATGAAAGGGGTTTCATAGATTACACCATCGATGCAACTACGACATGACACATAGTATCGATTCATTGACAACTCTTGATAAACCAATGGTTATCGAATCGGTCGGGATATATGAGTTGAAGGGACCGTACTGTACGCTAACCATAATTGAATGGTTCTTGCAGGCACTATAATTTGATACATAGGGAATCATGTAAGCGATGCTGCTAGGCGTTTAACATGATTGGGTGGGTACTATCAGACTTGAGTTCTGACGTTCTTGTTATCAAAGAGTTGATAAGTAAGAATGGAGCAATTGGGGTATGCTCATATAAGGACATGTTTAGTCCGAATCACATGGAGATGTGAACCCACGGCTAGTTGTATCAATGAACCATTGAGGGCCACACAAGTACTAGCTTTCTAGATCACGTTGAGAAGTAAAATAGTTCAATGTGTTGAACGGCTTATAAATGAGTTTATAAGCATAAGGAAAAATAGAAGTATGACTTCTATGAAGGAAATGTAACTTTTAATTTATGGAATTGTTCCTAAATTAAAATTTGGCCAAATAGATAATGTATTTGATAATTGTGATTTTCATAAACATTATTATGGACTAAATTAAATTAATTCAAGTGTTGAATTAATTAAACACTAGTGGTCCTAGTAGATTCCAAATAATTAAATTAATTCAAGTGTTGAATTAATTAAATCATATTGGGTCTTGTAGAGCCCAATAGTAAAATAATTATTCAACTAGTGACTTGAGTAAATTCAAGTAATGTTTAATTATTCTCAAATTTGTTTGAGATAATTAAATTAAGTCCATGGATTTTTAATTGTTAAAAATCAAATAAAAATGCATGCATGGGAGGTGAAGAGTTGGGAGACAATTTTTTGTTTAACCAAGGCATGACATGCAAGAGTTGGACATTACTTTTTCACACACCAAGAATACTCTCCTCCCTCTCTCTTTTCTCCTTCCCTTGGCCGAATTTTCTCCTTCTTTTTCTTAAAAATTTTTGCGTATTCATTTGATGAATTGATAGCAAACTTCTCAAAGAAAATGCCTTACATTTTCTAGTGCAAGTGTAAGGTGGATCTTCCTAGTTGGTGGTGGGCTTGATTTTGAAGGAAGGACTCAATAACAAGGAGAGCTTGTAGATTTATTTTGCCATTGAAGAGCTAAGATGTTTACACCTTAGTTGGAGCCATCATCAATCTTTTAAGATTGATAGGTACATTTCTATGAACACCCTATGTATGACATTTTAGTGTTTCGCATATGTTACATACTAGTATATGTGGTGTTCCAATTTTTACTTAAAATTTTCGGTTTTATGCCCTAGAAAAGATTTTTGAATTTCCGTTGCGCATTTGAACACCCTAAAATCGATCCCTTTCACATATATCCTTATGTAACTTGGCGACACAAACAGAAGCTAAAACATAATCATACATCTTACGACTTAGGGCATCCGCAGTAGCATTCACCGATCTAGGGTGATATTGAATCTCACAATCAAAGTCCTTCAGGAGATCCATCCACCTGCATTGCCTCATATTCAAATCAGATTGAGAAAAGAGATATTTCAGACTCTTATGGTCCGAATAGATAACAAACTTTTCTCCGTAGAAGTAATGGTGCCAAACCTTCAAAGCAAACACAATGGCAGCCAATTCGAGATCATGAACAGGATAACGTGTTTCATGAGATTTCAATTGACGAGACGCATAAGCAACCACTTTGCCATGTTGCATCAGAACACCGCCCAAACCTTTACCAGACGCATCTATACATACCACAAATCCTCCGGTACCTGAGAGAATAGTAATCATAGGAGTTGTGGTTAATCTCGTCTTCAATTCAAGAAAACTAGCTTCACATTCATTTGACCAAATGAATCTCTGATTCTTCTGTGTCAGTTGAGCAATAGGTTTAGCTATTTTCAAAAATCCTTCAATAAAACGACGATATAACAAGCTAAACCCATGAAGCTACGGATCTCAGGAACATTCGTAGTTCTTGGCCAATTTAATACAGCTTCGACCTTCGTAGGATCAACAGATATGCCATGTCTCGAAATGACGTAGCCTAGAAATACCACTATTTCCATCCAGAATTCACATTTGGACAATTTAGCATATAAATGTCCATTGCGAAGAGTTTGAAGTATCAGTCTCAAATATTCAGCATGCTCCTTTTTTTGATTTCGAATACACAAGAATATCATCAATAAACACAATAATGAATCGGTCAAGATACTCGGAAGACACGATTCATTAAGTCCATAAAAACAGCAGGAGCATTCGTGAGACCAAAAAGCATAACCAAGAATTCATAGTGGCCATACCTTGTACGAAAAGCAGTCTTAGGCACATCTTACCCTCGAACACGAACTTGATGATATCCAGATCGAAGATCAATCTTCGAGTATACAGAAGTACCTGAAACTGATCAAACAAATCATCAATACGAGGAAGTGGGTACTTGTTCTTCACAGTAGCCCGATTCAGTTGCGTATAATCAATACACATTCGCATCGTACCATATTTCTTTCGAACAAATAAAACTGGAGCTCCCCAAGGTGATACACTCGGTCGAATATATCCTTTATCGAGAGGATCCTGTAATTGTTCTTTCAATTCTTTCAACTCCAGAGGTTCCATGCGATAAGGAGCTTTAGAGATAGGCGCAGCCTCCGGCTTAAGATCAATACTAAACTCAACTTCTCGATGAGGAGGAAAATAAGGAATCTCATCGGGAAATACATCTGGGAATTCTTTCGCAACAAGAATCTCCGATAAAGAAGGCTCCTTCTTAGAGACATCAATAGCGTAGATAAGATAACCCTTATCTCAGCTAGTCAAAAGTTGAGACATTTCCAAGGAAGATACCAATGGAATTTTGGCTTGGGAACCCTTGCCATAAAAATTCCACTTAGGTCCATCAATCGGTCGAAATCGAACCACTCCATGAAACCAATCAACAGTAGCTCGATTTGTCGTCAAGATATCCATGCCAACAATACAATAAAAGTCGTGCATTGGGAGGACAATCAAATTCAGAAATATCACATTATCCTCATATATCAATACACAATTATGCACAACTTTTTCAGACTAAATAATCTTCCCTGCTGGCGTGGCTATCGACAAGGTATCATACAACGGGGTACACTCAATATCGTGAGATGCAACAAATACATGAGATATGAATGAATAAAATGCTCCTGTATCAATTAAAACACGTACAGGATAATCGCAAAGAGTGCAAATACCTGCAACCACACCACCAGGAGCTTCTCTCGCCTGATCTTCAGTCATGGTGTACACCCTCACTCAGGGAGGAACTTGGGCACTCTGACCACCTGGTCCTCGATATCGTGGGACACTCGACTGCTGAAAAGAAGGAACATGAACAACAGGTCTCGTCATACCAGGGCCATCTCTAAATACTGGTTGGGGTTGAACAGAAGTCGTACCCCTGTTCGGACATACTCGAGAGAAATGACCTTCCTGCCCACACTGATAACAAGTACCAAACATACCTCGACACTGCTCGATAGTATGTTTACCTCCACTGTGGGGACCCGGACGCTAATCATCCTCGTAATCATCGTTGGGATTTAATTATCAGTTCTGATAAACAGGGTCTAAAATTTTTTTCTTTTTAAAATAAAGTGCGGAAGGTAATGGCATCTACATGATATACATATCTGTATAAAACTACATTTCAGTATAAAGATACAATAATGTACAACAGTCTTTTTAATTAATCTAAGGTTCAACTACTGAAGTTCAAGTAGTAAAATCCAATCTACTGTAAGTCCGGAATCGCCACGCTAAACTCGTCTTCTCTCGTCATCTTCTCGACCCTGATCCAGCCCCACCTGTTGTCATGCACACATACAAAACACGACAACAGCCGGATAACTCCGGTGAGAATAAATCCCAGTATAAAACATGGTAAGCATGTATATAAACAGACTAAATCGTAAAACATGCTATCATGTATAGAAACAATCTATTTCATAGTCTATGAACTTAATCAATAAGCATGCAACTCAATTCAGATAAACATGCATATAAACAATCTTAATCATAAAACATGCTAATCCAACTGAAAGCAGTAATGATGGGTCCCATGATCTAGGAGCCACATCCATATAAGCATGAAGTCCTAATCAAATCATGTCTAGACTTGACTCGATCTATAACTCTAGGGATCCCGTTGTGAATAAGACGTCACTGTCTATCACCTACCCTCCCAATCGAGGTGTTGTATGTCTTATTCCTAGACTTCGGCCTGATCTGTATCCACATCTACAAAGGGGATGTGATTTTCCCCTAAGCTGGGATATCGCCGAACATCTAGAAGTCTGCCTGATCTCCAGACTGTCCTATCTTAATGCATGAATACAAAATCTGTAACCAAGCATAATCATTCTAATGCAATGCCACATGATCTGTAAACAAAGCATAGCAAGATTTGTATACAAGTTCTATAAACAAATCTATACACAATCATAATCATATCAAGATATAAACAATAAAACAAGTATGTGATTTTATTGGGCAACTCAAATGTGATCTCAATTGAGTTGTTTCTTCTCGAATATCACATGAATTATACCTTTGTCGTCCCCGTCCGAGGAAGACGAAGTCTTGAAGTCCAGTCTGTCCATATCCGATCTGAAATGACAATATCGAATACATAGTATCAGTGAATAACTCAATTCACAATCTGTTCTGATCAATACTCAATTCAGTATACAATCTGATCAATATCTGAACAAGATACGATCTGAGTCATATCAATAATATCACGATCTAATCGAAATCATATCTGAATCTGATCAATCTGTTTCCAGCATATGAATATCTAACAAATACATCTTCAGAGATGCTGAAATACAAAACACAGACATACGGTATTCTTTCTTTCGATCTGACTTCACATATCTACTGAATAATCTATCCAGACATACAAGACTAATCATCTCTCTATTCTTCAATCAAGAACAATACAAATCTAGTGTTTAATCTCAATCAATATCTTCTGAAAATCATAACAATTGTATAACCAATCTATTCTTCAATCTGTCTTCGATTATACAATGATCACTACAGAAGAAACACCATATCTGAATCATATTCAGTTCTGACAACATCCTAATTTCAAAACATCGCAAAACGTAACGAAACTTGCGTCCTTGTGTAGATCGTGTCGAGAGGAGCTCAAAACTGAAGTCGGATTTGAATTCTGATAGACAGATCTTCCACAATCGCAAATCGAAAAGGCGTAAGGATTTTCTTCCAAGATTCCGCCTCCTTTCTGCATTTTCTGAAGAATAAACGTGCCATCACCTCTATATATACTGCATGCAAAGTCTGAAACGTGGCTTAGTTCTTGCGCGGCACGTCGCACCGCGGGTGCGGTCATATATGCACCGCGGGTGCGGTCCCGTCTCGTCGACTTTATCTAGCTTTCCCGAAGCTTGACCGCAGGTGCGCTGCCTACAAGACTGCGGGTGCGGTGTCACAGCGCGGGTGCGCTCCATCTAATACCGCGGGTGCGGTGTGTCTACGGGATTTGTACTTCATTTTCTGCACACGCACCGCGGGGGCGGTCGTGCTAGCACCGCGGGTGCGGTTGTGCAAACTTCTAAGAATTATATTTTTGGTCCGTGCAACCTCCCATAATCTTATCTGATCAATTCCACAAGTCTTGGGACATTACATTAATCTTATCTGATTAATTCTATGACATTTCTTGGGCATTACATCCACAATGGATACAATAGATAGCAATCACAGGACTCTCTCTTTGTGATCCACTGGAGCTCGAAGAAGATGAGAAACCAGAACCAGTCTTCTTAAACTTCTTACCTCTCGGTCACAAAGTAGGCTGCTGAGCTGACACTGGAGGTGGAGGAGGACACTGTGGGCCTCCCCGCCTAAGTCCAGCCTCAGCTGCCTTAGCTCGTTCAACTGCCTCTGCGTAGCTTGTAACATACCGTACTTTTACTATTTAAAATTTGCGGAAAAATTAAAAATTTTCTTAAATAAACATGAACGTTCAAAATTCGATAAAATAACTGTATGTCTCAAATTCTCGCAACGAAAGATCTAAAATAAATTTGACAAAAGTGTTTGAACATTTCAATAAAGACTTAAAAACATGGGCGGTCCTCGGGTTTAGCCTATCGCTCAGTCAAAGACTGCTCCTTGGTCTCCACCTCCTGTCTCCTCATAAACATCCTCACCTGCATCGATCAAGTGTATTGAGTCTAAAGACCCAACATGTATAAACTGGAGATAAAGAGTACTATGTAATAAAATCCACATATAACTTTAAAATAGAACATACATACTTTAAACTTGAACTTGCATGACAAAACTTGAACATACGTACATACATACTTAGACGTGCCATAAACTTTTCTTAAACATGCTTGTATACTTGAACATACATGGCTTCATCATTTTGCGTAGAGGATGTTTCAATGCAAGTGACCCATAACATAATTTGCCTGATCAGACTAAACCATAGTATTGGGATGACAGGGACGTATCCACTGCCACATACATGAGATCCCCGTTCATAATTTAACGGGCTGAATGGTCCAAGTTCATAATTTAACGCTTTCCAATCACGATCTGAACCCGTTAATAATTTAACGGGCGGAGTGGTCCTCGGCCACGTTCACCGACTTCCAAACCCATTCATAATTTGGTCACAAGACAATTAGCATACCTCAAAAACTTGAAATATTTTCTTTTGCACGTCAACATACTTACTTGGCGTTGGGGGATTTGTTGGACTTCGATTGGGGCCGTTGCTGCACATACTAACCATGAATTTACAATACTTAACTTGCATTGCTTAGACGTAGGTACACATGCTCACCACCAAACTCCATAAATAACTTAAGACGTTCTAAAACACTCGGGAATTGACGACATTTAAATCAATGTACTAAACCATCACAAGAAATCCCAAAGCAAACGTTTAACTTTTCCCAAAACATGAAGTACATGGACCCCGGGTCCGGGTCCGCGTCCGGGCATGGGTCCGTATGTGTGCGCAATGAAAGTACCAACAAAAAGAAGGGACACGGACCCCGTGCCCAGGTCCGGCTCCGGGTCCATGTAGACTCGGTAAAAATACACTTCGAAGGATACAAAGGCACGGACCCCGTGCCCTGGTCCGTGTGGGGGTCAGTGTACTTTCGGAAAAAGGACAATCAAGAAGAAACAAAGACACGGACCCCGTGCCAAGGTCCATGTCTTCTCGTTGGACACGAACTCATGAAAATCCTGTACATGTCATGCTTACATTCTAGACTTGTTCGTACGGACCATGAACCTGTTAGAGTAGGTGCCCGTCGAGCCAAGTGTTGGTCGAGTGTTCACAATGAAACTCTATGTATAAGCAATCTTTATTTTAGTAATATTTGATATTATTATTTTGGCACATCTTTATCTGTATACCCATGCTAGTTGCATAGATAAAGCCCTTGAATATACAAATGGTAGAAAGAATATGAGATGCTCATATGATGAGTATCATGAAACTCATATTTGTAATAGTGTATATTCTAAACGGTTCCTAGTCGATTCAGCCGCCACTAAGAAGGATATAGGCCGCTCGAGTTCGAGACTAGTATCTGCGATGTGAGTACCATATTTCATTGGTAGGGGACATTGTGATGTCCGAACATTCAGATAGGTGCTCCTTGTTGAGTGCACTGAACAACCCTCCATAAAAGGACTTTCCAAGTGGTTCTCACTTATCGAGTGGAAACGTCCTAGTTTATGGTTGTACACCATTAGTCCTTATGACCCGGGACAACATTGAGACTCTATGTGCTAGAATTACACTTTGACTAGTTTACCGACTCTCATGGGGTCATCAGGTGGCAAGGTTGGGTGTTCTGTCGAAACACTTAGGAGTCGATGCATTGTAGTCGGGGATTCACCGCTTACCTTCGGGTATGGATATCCTATGTGTTATCATGTGTATGTAGGTTGAAATCTCTGGCCAGAGTATGGTTGTAATTATGAAAGGAGTTTCATAGATTACACCATCGATGCAACTACGACATGACACATAGTATTGATTCATTGACAACTCTCGATAAACCAATGGTTTTCGAATCGGTCGGGATATATGAGTTGAAGGGACCGTACTGTACGCTAACCATAATTGAATGGTTCTTGCAGGCACTATCATTTGATACCTAGGGAATCATGTAAGCGATGCTGCTAGGCGTTTAACATGATTGGTTGAGTACTATCAGACTTGAGTTCTGACGTTCTTGTTATCAAGGTGTTGATAAATAAGAATGGAGCAATTGGGGTATGCTCATATAAGGACATGTTTAGTCCGAATCACATAGAGATATGAACCCACGGCTAGTTGTATCAGTGAACCATTGAGGGCCACACAAGTACTAGCTTTCTAGATCCCGTTGAGAAGTAAAAATAGTTCAATGTGTTGAACGGCTTATAAAGGAGTTTATAAGCGTAAGGAAAAATTAGAAGTATGACTTCTATAAAGGAGAAACTAGTTCAATGTGTTGAACGACTTATAAATGAGTTTATAAGTGTAAAGGAAAATAGAAGTATGACTTCTATGAGAGAAATGTAAATTTTAATTTATGGAAGTGTTCCTAAATTAAAAGTTGGCCAATTGAATAATGTATTTGAAAATTGTGATTTTCATAAACATTATTATGGACTAAATTAAATTAATTCAAGTGTTGAATTAATTAAACACTAGTGGACCTAGTAGAGTCCAAATAATTAAATTAATTCAAGTGTTGAATTAATTAAATTATATTGAGTCTTGTAGAGCTCAATTTAAATTAATTATTGAACTAGTGGGACTTGGGTAAATTCAAGTAATGTTTAATTAGTCTCAAATATGTTTGAGATAATTAAATTTAGTCCATGGTTTTTAATTTGTTAAAAACCATATAAAATGCATGCATGGGAGGTGAAAGGTTGGGAGACAACTTTTTGTATAACCAAGGCTTGGCATGCAACCTTTTTACTTTAACTTTTCCCACAACCAAAAAAAATGTCTCTCCTTCTCTCCTAGGATGAATAGTGCCGAAAATACTATTCATTTTCTCTCTCACATTTTTGTTCTTCAATTGTTAAAAACACTACACTTGTAACGAACCGTACTTAACTACTTGGAATTTGCGGAAAAATTAAAAATTTTATTCAAATAAAACGTTTGTACGGACGTCACCCAACATTCACATAAATATCGTTAAAATATTCCATCATCCAATAAACGTTTGCTAAAAGAATGCTGTCTCAAAACGTCTCACATAAAAAAAACAAAACATCAGAGTAGTTTAAAAGTTTGCATAAACATAAGCTCGCGGTCCTCGGGTTTAGCCTGCCACTCAGCCCAAGCCTGCCCCTTGGTCGCCACCTCCTGTCTCCTGCGCATCGTACTCACCTGCATCGATCAAGTCTAGTGAGTCTAAAGACTCAACACGTATAAACTGGAAGTAACGAGTACTACATAATAAAAATCGCATGCTTCTTTAAAATAGGACATACATAACTTTAAATTGGACTTGCATAAACTTCAACTTGAAATAAGCTTGAACTTGAACATACATACTACGACGTGCCATGAACATAAACTTTTCTTAAACATGCTTTCATACTTCAACATACTTAACTGCATAATTTTACGTGGAGGATGTTTCAAAGCAAGTGACCCTTAACATGATAAACGCCTGATCAGACTCACCACAGTACTGGGCTGACAGGGACGTATCCACTGTCGCATACATAAGATCCCTGTTCATGATTTAACAGGCCAGTTGATCCACGTTCATAATTTAACGCTTCACAACCACGATCTAACCCGTTCATAATTTAACGAGCGGATTGGTCCCCGTTCATGATTTAACGCTTTCCAATCCTTAACTTTCGTTGGTCACAAGACAATTAGCATACCTCAAAGCTTAAAATACTTTCTTGCACGTCATACATACTTACTTGGCGCTGTGGGATTCGTTGGACTTCGACTGGGGCCGTCGCTGCGACATACTAACATGAATTTCAATCTTAACTTGCATAACTTAAACGTAGAGAAATGATGCTTACTCTCGAGCTCCATCATATCTTAGGACCTTCTATAATCTCCCATGACATGACCTTAACAATCCTTGCACTAACCCATGACATCAAACCTTGGAACCAAAAATAATATTCTCCCCAAACAGTGTGTACACGGACCCCTAGCCCGGGTCCGTGTACTGGTCCGTCTACCTACTGTATCATACGTGCCGTGAACAAGAAGGGGCACGGACCCCGTGCTTGGGTCCGGATGGGGGTCCGTGTAGGCTCTGGAAGAAGGCATCGACTGAAACATGAAGACACGGACCCCGTGAGAGGGTACGGGTGGGGGTCCGTGTACGTACTGCCTAGACGCACTAAGTGAAAAGTAACGGCACGGACCCCGTGCTCAGGTCCGTGTCCGGGTCCGTGTGGCCACTGTACGTCGAAACCTGCGAGAAATCTTATACACTGTCTACACACCCAAGTTGACACTTGAATATAATGGTTCAACACTTTAAGACCCTTCTTAGGACACTATAACATTGCATCAAACTTATACAAACACCTCAAAAATACGACGCCCACTATACAACACAATGCAACACCAATTATGCAATTGACATCAATCGATTTCCTACGAATTTAAACCGATTCAAACACCTAACGACGTCCAACGAAAACCATGAAAAATACAACAAACCTCAATACTAACATACTTATACGCAGCAACGATCGCCCGTCGATTTCCAACGAAGCCTGCAACATAAAACTTCAAAAATCCAATGATACCAAACTTTTCTTAAAATTACAGTTTGAGCAGTCACACGAAAAATATCATAACTCTCTCATTTTTCGTCCAAAAATCTCGTACTTTATATCAAATCGAAGGTATCGAAAAGTTCTACGTTTTTGCCGTTGAACGTTTTCCCAAAATATGAACAGAAAATTCGCAGTATTTGAAAAGACAGCAAAAACAAGTTTTAGATCTAAAGTTTTACCCTCGAAATTGATCCGATCTATAATCCGCTCAAACTACTAACATGATACATAACTTTTACGCATAAAAATCAACGCAACACATAATATGACTTGATCGATACAGCAAGAACAGAATATACGTGCCTTATGATATCAAACGTTACCGAAACGGCGTCACCGAAGCGGAGATAGAGAGGGGCTTGATCCGGGACGAACGTGGCACCGTTTTCTTGCAATAATATTGACCGAAATCTGCTGGATTTTGAGGGGGAAGGGGGCGGCTGCTCTAGGCTAAGAACCCTAGGTTTTCTTTCTCTCAAAATAATGAAACTTGAATTGAGACTTGTGTGTGTGTTTTGTGCGCTACAGGTGTGTGTAAAAGTGTGTAATTTGTGTGTGTAGCGTGTGTTTTAAAATATTAGGAGACTAACTTTTGTTTAATTAAAATAATAGTCTACTAATCCAAAACACTAACTCACACTTAACTTTTAAATAAAGCTCTTTAGTTAAAATTTCACACACCATACTAGACTTTAAAAGTTTAAAAATCACTAATTAAATGTTTAGGCTATAAATACTAAAACTCACTAAATTATTTAAAATACCCCCAAACTCAACTAAAAATAAAATACCACTTTTAAAATTGCCAAAAATCGTCCCCGGGTCTTTTCCTCAATCCCGCCTCGAATAATCGCCTGAAACATGAAACTCGAAAAATATATTTTAACGTGCATTGCATAAACGTAATTAAATTAAAAATAATGCATTTAAATAATATGCATGACTAAACTTCTTTAAAATTAATTAAATGCTTTAATAATTTAAATAAATGCATGGGTTATACGTGTACTGAAATCGGGTTCTACAGTTCCTCCCCCACTTATATAAATTTCGTCCTCGAAATTAAGTCTTACCGAACAACTCCGGGTAGCGAAGTCTCATATCTGCCTCTGACTCCCAAGTGGCCTCTTCCACTGATTGGTTCAGCCACTGAACTTTGACTAGCTTAGTCACTTTGTTCCGGAGCCTGCGCTCCTGACTGTCGAGAATTTGAGTCGGTCTCTCCTCATAAGACAAATCTGGAGCAAGCTGCAAAGGCTCATAACTCAGAATGTGCGAAGGGTTAGCCAAATATTTCCTTAGCATCGAGACGTGGAACACATTGTGTACCCCGGCCAGTTTCGGCGGAAGGGCTACACGATAGGCTAATGTCTCAACTCTGTCAAGAATCTCGAACGGTCCAATAAACCTCGGACTCAACTTGCCTCTTTTCCCAAATCTCATAACACCCTTCATGGGTGCTATCTTGACGAAAACGTGGTCCCCAAAGGCAAACTCGAGATCTCTCCTCCTCTTATCGGCGTAGCTCTTCTGACGGCTTTGGGCGGTCTTCATTCTGTCACGAATCTTGACCACCACTTCTGCAGTCTGCTGAACTATCTCTGGGCCTAGATCTGTTCTCTCACCAACTTCGTCCCAATGAACTGGCGATCTGCACTTCCGACCATACAACGCTTCATAGGGAGCCATACCAATAGATGCTTGGAAGCTGTTGTTGTATGTGAACTCCACTAGAGGTAGTCTAGACTCCCAAGCTCCTTGAAAATCAATCATACAGGCTCTTAGCAAATCCTCCAGAATCTGGATCACTCGCTCAGACTGACCGTCTGTCTGCGGGTGAAAAGCCGTACTAAACAGTAGCTTCGTCCCCATGGCAGCATGCAAGCTCTTCCAGAAGGACGATGTAAACCTTGGGTCCCTGTCGGACACAATCGAAACTGGGAAACCATGCAAACGGACTATCTCCTTAATATAAAGCTCCGCATACTGCGTTATGGAGAAAGTCGTCTTCACTGGCAGAAAGTGCGCTGACTTAGTGAGTCGGTCCACTATAACCCAAATAGAATTAAAACCTCTGACTGACTTAGGTAACCCAACGACGAAATCCATAGTGATGTTCTCCCATTTCCACTCTGGGATAGGGAGGGGCTTAAGCAAACCTGCTGGCCTCTGATGCTCTGCCTTTACCTGCTGACATGTGAGGCACTCAGATACAAATCTGCGGATGTCTCTCTTCATCCCTGGCCACCAATACAGAATCTGCAGGTCTTTGTACATCTTGGTACCTCCTGGGTGAATAGAATACGGAGATGCTTGCGCCTCTGTCAGAATATCCTGTCTGATCGAATCAACACTAGGCACCCACATCCTGCCTCTGTATCTCACGATACCATCTGACACTGTGTACAAAACACTGCCCTTAGCTTCGTCCTTCAGTCTCCATTTCTGTAGTTGCTCATCTGAAGACTGTCCTGCTCGGATGCGGTCTAGTAAGTCAGATTTGACTGTCAGATTAGACAGTCTAGGAGCTCTGCCCTTATGATAAACCTCTAGACCAAACCGCTGAATCTCAGACTGAAGAGGTCTCTGAACTGACAATTGTGCTATGACTGCCACTTTTCTGCTCAAAGCGTCTGCTACGACGTTAGCTTTTCCCGGATGGTAGCTAATCTCGCAATCATAGTCTTTCACAAGTTCTAACCACCGTCTCTGTCTCATATTCAGCTCTTTCTGCGTGAAGAAATATTTGAGACTTTTGTGATCGGTGAAAATCTGACACTTCTCGCCGTATAAGTAATGTCTCCAAATCTTCAATGCAAAGACAACTGCGGCTAATTCCAAATCGTGAGTCGGGTAGTTCTTCTCATGCACCTTTAACTGTCTGGAAGCATAAGCTATAACTCTACCCTGCTGCATCAACACTGCTCCTAAACCGAGTTTAGATGCATCGGTGTATAACACATAGTCCCCTTGCCCTGATGGCATGGCTAACACCGGTGCTGAAATGAGAGCTTGCTTCAAGGTGTCGAAGCTCTTCTGACATTCATCACTCCACACAAATTTAGCATTTTTCTTGGTTAGTGAAGTGAGTGGCACTGCTATAGACGAAAATCCCCGAATAAACTTACGGTAGTAACCCGCTAAACCCAAAAAGCTGCGGATCTCTGATGCATTCTTTGGCTCTACCCATTCCTTGACAGCTGCCACTTTGGCTGGATCCACTTCAATCCCTCTACTAGACACTATATGCCCCAAAAACGCGACTTTCTGCAACCAGAACTCGCACTTACTGAATTTTTCATACAACTTACGGCTCTGCAAAGTCTGCAAAACTGTCCTCAAGTGCTGGTCGTGCTCCTCATGGCTCTTCGAGTATATGAGGATATCGTCAATGAACACTATGACGAACTGATCGAGGAACGGCTGGAATACTCGGTTCATGAGATCCATGAAAATAGCTGGAGCATTGGTCAATCCAAACGGCATCACTAAGAACTCGTAATGCCCGTATCTGGTCCTGAAAGCTGTCTTATGCACATCTGCATCCTTTACTCTCAGTTGGTGATACCCTGATCGAAGATCGATTTTGGAGAACACGACAGCTCCCTGCAACTGATCGAACAAATCTTCGATCCTAGGCAACGGGTACTTATTCTTGATCGTTACCTTGTTCAACTCACGGTAATTGATGCACAGTCTCATGCTCCCATCCTTCTTTTTCACAAAGAGTACTGGTGCGCCCCACGGTGAGAAGCTCGGGCGGATAAACTCCTTGTCTAAGAGTTCTTGAATCTGCTGTTTGAGTTCTAGCATCTCTGTTGGAGCTAATCTGTACGGTGCCTTAGAGATGGGCACTGTACCTGGCATGAGGTCAATGGCAAACTCCACCTCTCGATCTGTTGGAAGGCCTGCGACGTCGTCTGGGAAGACGCCTGGAAATTCACTGACTACTGGCACTTCCGAAATAGAAGGAGTGGGCACGTCAGGCGCTGCTATAACACTGGCCAAGAAAGCCTGACATCCCTTTGAAAGTAATTTCCTCGCCTGCATGCACGAAATCATACGAGGAAAACTTCTCCATCTAACCGGCTCGAATAAAAACTGCTCCATACCGAGCGGTCTGACCAACACTGACCTCTTCTGAAAATCGATTAGAACTCTGTTCTTAGTCAGCCAGTCCATACCCAAAATGATATCGAACTCTGGCATCGGCAAAACGATCAAATCTGCATACACTAGGTGGCCCTGTAGTTCTAGATCGATATCCCTGATCACACTGGTAGCTAACAACTCTTCCCCTGATGGGACTGTCACTGAGAAGTTCAAGTCTAGACCGATGGACTTGATGTCCAGGTGATTAGCAAAGGTCTCTGATATAAAGGAGTGAGTGGCTCCTGAATCTATCAGTGCAGTGGTAGCTAATCTCTTTATAAAAATGTTCCCGGTCAGTAAAGTCGTGTCTGGATCTGCCTCCTGAGCATGCATGGCAAAAACCCTCCCTTGGGTTGGTTGCTTCCACTGCGGACACTCCTTAAGCATGTGGTCGGTTGCACCACACTTGAAGCACTTGCCTGATCCATACAAGCATGGTCCTGGATGTTGGCGGTTGCATTTAGGACACACTGGGTAAGCGGCGGGCTTCTGAGGCGCCCCCTGCTGTTGCATCGGACCCTTGCCCTTCTGTGGGCCATGGTGAGGTTTCTTTCCAGGCTGCCCCTGGTAAGTTTCTTAAATGGTGGCCGCTGCTGATACTGTTGCTGCTGTTGCGGTGCCTGAAAGGGCCTCTTGCCCAGGCGGTCCTTCTCAATCTCCCTCATGTCCTGCTCTGCCTCCAACGCCCTCGCTACTGCGACCTCATAGGTCATAGGCCCTACCACCTTCACGTCACGGCGCAAGATCGGCCGCATCCCAAGGAGAAAGTGTCTCACCTTGGCCTGAGCATCATTGGTGATCAAGGGCATAAATTGGCAACCCTTTTCAAACTTCTGCACATAATCAGCTACGCTGCTATCTCCCTGTCGTAGTGTCATGAACTCTCCAATCAGTTTTGTACGCACTTCCTCAGTGAAGTACTTGGAGTAGAACACCTCCTTGAACCCATTCCACGTGAGAGTCTGTAGGTTAACTATCACGGATGCGCTCTCCCACCAAACTCTTGCACTCCCATGAAGTAGAAAGATAGCGCACCTCACTCGATCAGTATCCTGCAACTCCATGAAATCGAAGATTACTTCGATGGATTTAACCCATCCCTCTGCTATCAATGGGTCCGTCGTCCCTGAGAATTTGTCTGGGTGCATCCTGCTGAATCTCTCATAGACAGCCTCAGCTCTGGGTCTCGCCCCTGCATCAGCCACTGTCTGGTTACCCATAAACTGGGCAAAGAACTGAGTCATTCCGGCCATCATCTGGGCCTGCATGTCGGGTGGTGGAGGTGGTGGAGGATTGGCTCTCTCCTCGCCTCGAGGCTCTCTGTCCTCCTCCCTATCTTCCCGGTTAATCTCACGTCTAGGAGGCATACTGTTTAACATAATTTACCCAACACGTAAACCCAACATGCATGATTATAATACTAATGACAAAAGATGCACGTAATTTGAACTTAAAACATATACATGCTGAAATCATGACTTAATGCATAGTACATAGCATAACTCAAAACTTTTAAAACTTACAGACTTGAGGTGTGACTTCGAGAGCTTCTTGCGACTGGCAGTAGGCGTAACCCTTTACAAGAACACCGCTCTGATACCAACTGTAACGAACCGTACTTAACTACTTGGAATTTGCGGAAAAATTAAAAATTTTATTCAAATAAAACGTTTGTACGGACGTCACCCAACATTCACATAAATATCGTTAAAATATTCCATCATCCAATAAACGTTTGCTAAAAGAATGCTGTCTCAAAACGTCTCACATAAAAAAAACAAAACATCAGAGTAGTTTAAAAGTTTGCATAAACATAAGCTCGCGGTCCTCGGGTTTAGCCTGCCACTCAGCCCAAGCCTGCCCCTTGGTCGCCACCTCCTGTCTCCTGCGCATCGTACTCACCTGCATCGATCAAATCTAGTGAGTCTAAAGACTCAACACGTATAAACTGGAAGTAACGAGTACTACATAATAAAAATCGCATGCTTCTTTAAAATAGGACATACATAACTTTAAATTGGACTTGCATAAACTTCAACTTGAAATAAGCTTGAACTTGAACATACATACTACGACGTGCCATGAACATAAACTTTTCTTAAACATGCTTTCATACTTCAACATACTTAACTGCATAATTTTACGTGGAGGATGTTTCAAAGCAAGTGACCCTTAACATGATAAACGCCTGATCAGACTCACCACAGTACTGGGCTGACAGGGACGTATCCACTGTCGCATACATAAGATCCCTGTTCATGATTTAACAGGCCAGTTGATCCACGTTCATAATTTAACGCTTCACAACCACGATCTAACCCGTTCATAATTTAACGGGCGGATTGGTCCCCGTTCATGATTTAACGCTTTCCAATCCTTAACTTTCGTTGGTCACAAGACAATTAGCATACCTCAAAGCTTAAAATACTTTCTTGCACGTCATACATACTTACTTGGCGCTGTGGGATTCGTTGGACTTCGACTGGGGCCGTCGCTGCGACATACTAACATGAATTTCAATCTTAACTTGCATAACTTAAACGTAGAGAAATGATGCTTACTCTCGAGCTCCATCATATCTTAGGACCTTCTATAATCTCCCATGACATGACCTTAACAATCCTTGCACTAACCCATGACATCAAACCTTGGAACCAAAAATAATATTCTCCCCAAACAGTGTGTACACGGACCCCTAGCCCGGGTCCGTGTACTGGTCCGTCTACCTACTGTATCATACGTGCCGTGAACAAGAAGGGGCACGGACCCCGTGCTTGGGTCCGGATGGGGGTCCGTGTAGGCTCTGGAAGAAGGCATCGACTGAAACATGAAGACACGGACCCCGTGAGAGGGTCCGGGTGGGGGTCCGTGTACGTACTGCCTAGACGCACTAAGTGAAAAGTAACGGCACGGACCCCGTGCTCAGGTCCGTGTCCGGGTCCGTGTGGCCACTGTACGTCGAAACCTGCGAGAAATCTTATACACTGTCTACACACCCAAGTTGACACTTGAATATAATGGTTCAACACTTTAAGACCCTTCTTAGGACACTATAACATTGCATCAAACTTATACAAACACCTCAAAAATACGACGCCCACTATACAACACAATGCAACACCAATTATGCAATTGACATCAATTGATTTCCTACGACTTTAAACCGATTCAAACGCCTAACGACGTCCAACGAAAACCATGAAAAATACAACAAACCTCAATACTAACATACTTATACGCAGCAACGATCGCCCGTCGATTTCCAACGAAGCCTGCAACATAAAACTTCAAAAATCCAATGATACCAAACTTTTCTTAAAATTACAGTTTGAGCAGTCACACGAAAAATATCATAACTCTCTCATTTTTCGTCCAAAAATCTCGTACTTTATATCAAATCGAAGGTATCGAAAAGTTCTACGTTTTTGCCGTTGAAAGTTTTCCCAAAATATGAACAGAAAATTCGCAGTATTTGAAAAGACAGCAAAAACGAGTTTTAGATCTAAAGTTTTACCCTCGAAATTGATCCGATCTATAATCCGCTCAAACTACTAACATGATACATAACTTTTACGCATAAAAATCAACGCAACACATAATATGACTTGATCGATACAGCAAGAACAGAATATACGTGCCTTATGATATCAAACGTTACCGAAACGGCGTCACCGAAGCGGAGATAGAGAGGGGCTTGATCCGGGACGAACGTGGCACCGTTTTCTTGCAATAATATTGACCGAAATCTGCTGGAATTTGAGGGGGAAGGGGGCGGCTGCTCTAGGCTAAGAACCCTAGGTTTTCTTTCTCTCAAAATAATGAAACTTGAATTGAGACTTGTGTGTGTGTTTTGTGCGCTACAGGTGTGTGTAAAAGTGTGTAATTTGTGTGTGTAGCGTGTGTTTTAAAATATTAGGAGACTAACTTTTGTTTAATTAAAATAATAGTCTACTAATCCAAAACACTAACTCACACTTAACTTTTAAATAAAGCTCTTTAGTTAAAATTTCACACACCATACTAGACTTTAAAAGTTTAAAAATCACTAATTAAATGTTTAGGCTCAAAATACTAAAACTCACTAAATTATTTAAAATACCCACAAACTCAACTAAAAATAAAATACCACTTTTAAAATTGCCAAAAATCGTCCCCGGGTCTTTTCCTCAATCCCGCCTCGAATAATCGCCTGAAACATGAAACTCGAAAAATATATTTTAACGTGCATTGCATAAACGTAATTAAATTAAAAATAATGCATTTAAATAATATGCATGACTAAACTTCTTTAAAATTAATTAAATGCTTTAATAATTTAAATAAATGCATGGGTTATACGTGTACTGAAATCGGGTTCTACAACACTTCTCTTTGAAAAATCCTCATATTTTTCTAGTGCAAAATATGAGGAGATCTACCTAGTTAGTTGTGGGCCTAATTTGAAGGAAAGATTTCAAGAACAAGGAAAGCTTGTAGAGGGTCTTGCCATTCAAGAGCTTAGTTGTTTGACAACTAAGTTGGAGCCATAATCAATCTCTTGAGATTGATAGGTACATTTCTAAACACACTATGAATGTCATTTTTGTGTTTTATTGTATTTGCTACACAAAGAACATGGTGGCCGAAATATTGTATGTAAAATTCGATTTTTTGAACTTCCGTTGCACTTCCGGTCACCGTAACCGATCCCCTTTCAGAACCGACACCTCGAGACACATCCTAGCATGCTAAAACATAGAACCAACTTCATACAAGCACCCAAAGCAATGACGTCCACCTTACGACACATACAATTCAAAAACGTGGCAATTGACACTAAATCGGTTCCTACGACTTCTAGTGTATTCGAGTGCCTATCAACGCCGAACGACATGTCAAATAACAATCAAACATCATACTGATCATACCTAGATGCAACAACGATCACCCATCGATTCCAAACGAAGCCTGCCACAATAAAGTCTCAAAAACATATCAATACATAATTTTCTGAAAAATGCAGTTTGAGCAGTCCAACGAAAACGGTCATAACTCACTCATTTTTATCCAAATATTTCGAATTTTATATCAAATCGAAGGTATCAAAAAGTTATACAATTTTCAAGCTGAAAGTTTTCTCAGATTCATGACCGAAAAATCGCAGTATTTGAAAATACAGTAAAAACGAGTTTCAGATCTAAAATTTTTCTCAAAACTGATCCAAACCCTTTTCTGCTCAAACGTTGAATGTCATTGATAAGCACAAATTATATAGCATTTTAGGGATTTTATTTTGTCATATTCGTGCTTATCTGGCATTTTTTATTCCAAGTCTCGCGCTTAATTCGTCTCATTATGGTTATTTGCAGGTTTGACCAAAAGATAGTGAAAGCCAAAGGAATGAAAGAAATGTCAAGCTCGCAGTGCCATGTCACGAAATACCCGGAAAAATAGGAAAGCTTCACAAGAGAGAACCCGGACCCAAAGACGGACACCGTCTAAGGGTCCGTGCACATCAACCCCCAAAGAAGAGAAAAGCCGAGTCTACACGGACCTGTAACCGGACCCCTACACGGGGTCCGTGTCCTTCACCATCCGAGAATCGATTTTACAGAGTCTACATGGACCCCAGGACGGACCTATACACGGGGTCCGTGTCCACCATTCGGGAAGAATTCTTGGGCAGAGTCTACACGGACCCTTTCCCGGATGCAAGCACGGGGTCCGTTTATGTAATATTAGAATGAGATCCTGCGAAGATTTGCTCGTGAATTTGAAGAGGAATAAAAGAGGAAAACCTAGACATTTTAAGGGGTTGTTGAATATTCGAGAGACAGCCGACTTTTGGAGGAAAAAGGCGCAAGTTTTGACACTTTTGAAAACGGCGACGACTGGGAAAAACGAGAGGAAAATCATCACACTTTACACGCAAGATCCGCGCCCGTCATTGAGATTTCTCTTCTCTTTTATTTTCTTATTTTTAGACATGAATTCAAACATTAAATTTGATTTTAGTTTTGAATTTATGGAGTAGTTTTTCTTGTGATCGGGACCACGATAGGGACAAACGACTGATTTTGTTTATTCGTTGGATGGTTTGATTCATAAATTATTTTATGTTATTGATTAATGTTTGCGTAATTTTCGTGCTTTTAATTTGGCAAATTATTTTCATGTTTGTCGTTCGATCTTGACTCGAAAGGGAATAGATTGAATTTAGCTTCAAAAATATTAATCAACACACGGTTAAACCGACTAGAAATAGTATTCGGTTTCAGTGTGTGATTTTAGGCGACAGCTGTAATTCTATCGTTGATGCATGCATTTTCGTTTAATTAAATTCAATTAGAAATAATTGGACTGTTAAATGAAAACAAGATTATAAATTCTAGAAATAAATTTATAATTAAATTAGAGGATTACATCGTGACTTCGAATAATTGATAGTCGAATAATTACAGTGCTTGAATTTAATCAGAGTTTGTTACCGTTGTGTATTCCCGATCATTCTATTTAAATTTGAAAATCCCACGTTCCAATCTTCTCTGATGTTTGATTTAGTCATTAATTTCGCATAAATTAGTTTAAAAATTTACTTAGTTGAAATAATAATCAAATCGCTCGTTATTGTTTGCCTAGATTAAATAAAATAATTAAATCTTAGTAATTAAAAAATAGTCTCTGTGGGATCGATACTTGGACTGTTCGTCCATTTACTATAACTTGACCTAGTCCGCTTGCTAGAATTAATCCCAACCGAATTTGCCGGTCAAGTTTTTGACGCCGTTGCCGGGGACTATTTATTTGATATTAGGATAAATTATTCGTTTGAGACTAGGCTTTTATTCTTAGTTTTAAATCTTTCATTCTTTCTTTAGCATTTTAATTAGATTAACTTTGTTTCAGCTTTTCATACTCTTTTGGAGCTTCAATCTTGCACTTTAATTTTGATTTCAGGGGTTAGCTCGTGTTATATGAGCCGTGCTCAAGACGTCAGGAATCTAGTGCCACTTGATCTTGAGATTGAAAGCACTCTCCGCAGTATCCGCAGAGCTCGAAGGAACAACGACTTAACCCTGGAGTTTGAATCTGAAGCATAATCTGAAATAGACCGTAAACCAGAGGTTGAGGAAATGGCCGGAGAATAGGATAATCGGACGCTGATGGAACTTCATCGACCCGCATTCGGAGGTTATGGGTCTAGTATTGTGCGTCCCACAATACAGGCTAATACATTTGAGCTTAAACCGGGCATCATCCAGATGATCCAACTTCAAGTCAAATTTGGAGGATCACCTTCCGAAGACCCTAATGCACATCTGGAAAACTTTCTGTCAATCTGTGACACAATCAAGTGCAATGGGGTGAGGACTGATGCCATTCGACTCAGATTATTCCCATTCTCCCTACAAGGAGAGGCTATGGAGTGGCTTCGAGACCTTCCAGCTGGCTCTATCACGACTTGGGAAGGATTGGTCGAGTTCTTTATGCACAGGTATTTTCCCCCAACTAAGATTACATAGTTAAGAAATGAAATTACATCATTTAGACAGAGAGATGGGGAATCACTGAATTCAGCATGGGCGAGTTTCAAGAAAATGTTAAGGATGTGCCCGAGACATGGCTTTTCAATAGGCCAACAGGTTGAGACATTCTATTATGGAGTAGATCCTTCTGTGAGATCTATGCTCGATGCGGCAGCAAACGGAAGCTTGTACAGGAAAACGGCAACCGCAGCGCTCGAAATCTTATCTAATATGGCAGAGAGCAATGTGGGTTGGCAAGACAACCGCAGGGAAGAGAAGGTAGGATTTCTAGAGATGGACGCTTTGACAGCGATCACAACGAAGCTTGACGGGTTGACACATCAGATGGCACAGTTACAGGCAAATAAATCAATACTAGTCAAACCGGTGCATAATATTCAGGGAAGTACTGAAACAGTTGGTGGATCATCTAGTGATATGCCCTTCACGCCAAATATGTCTTGTGAGGGGATACAGTGCTTTGGAGGAGACTCGGTGAATTATGTGGGAAACCAAGGTCGTCCACAATACAATCCATACAGTTTTTCATATAACCCGGGCTGGAGGAATCATCCGAATTTTGGATGGAAGCAACCTGAAACTTCTGTTGAGCAACTACAGTTTAATCCGCCACAACATCCTACACAGCAAAGACCTCCTCAACAACAACCTAAACCGCCACAAGGTGCAGGACCTTCTATGCCACCTGGTTTCAAGCCACATGATAGAAAGTCGAATCTTGAGGATATGCTTGCCAAGTACATAGCTGGGAATGAGATGAGATGGCAAAACCATGATGCCATGATGCAAAGAGTGGAGACGCAACTAGGGCAGTTAGCGACACAAATGGCTACACGAGCTCCGGGTACACTACCTAGTGACACGGAAAAGAATCCAAAAGGTGTCAATGCTGTCACGGCGACGTCCCTCATAAAGCAAGAATTGATCGATGTTGAAGGAGATGAGAAGGAGAAGAACATATCCAAGCAAGAGTCCAATGACACGAGGGAGAAAGGTAAGTCTCTAAACTCAAACTCGAATATTGATATTAAATCACTCCTCTTTCCCCAAAGAGCAAAGCAACTGCAATTGGATACTCAATTTTCAAAATTTCTTTAGATTTTCAAAAAGCTGCATATAAATATTCCATTTGCAGAAGCTTTAGCTCAAATGCCTTCATATGCAAAATTTCTTAAAGAGATTTTATCAAAAAAGAGGAAATTAGGTGACTTTGAGACAGTTAACCTTTCGGAGGAATGTTCTGCAATTCTACAAAATAAACTCCCTCTAAAGCTTAAGGATCCAGGTAGTTTCTCTATCCCTTGCACTATTGGAACTTCAAATTTCAGTAAAGCTTTGTGTGACTTAGGTGCAAGCATTAACTTAATGCCATAGTCTACTTTTGAGAAGTTACAGATAGATGAGGTAAAACCAACTACAATTTCCCTACAATTAGCTGATAGATCAATTAAATATCCTAGGGGAGTTGTAGAAGATGTGTTGGTGAAAGTTGATAAGTTCATATTTCCGGTGGATTTCATTGTGCTAGACATGGAGGAGGATCGAGAGATCCCTCTTATTTTAGGGAGACCATTCTTAGCCACCGGGAAAGCTTTGATAGATGTGCAAAAGGGCGAATTAGTCTTGAGGTTTAATGGAGAGAATGTCATATTCAATGTTTTTCAGTCCATCAAATATTCTAATGATACTTCTGATTGTTTTCGAATTGATGCTACTGATGAGTTTGTTGAGTGTGATTTACAGGGACTGATAGGTGAGGACCCTTTGGAGGTTTGCTTAACTCATTCGTCTCCACAAGAATTGGGAAAACAAGAGCTTGATGAATGTATCTCCTATTTGGAGGCAGGCAGACCGCTGTCGAAAACGGTAAACTCTAGGATTGGGGAGCTTGGGCATGTCCCACGACCTTTAAAATCATCCATCGAATAAGCCCCGATCCTAGAGATGAAACCTCTTCCCTCGCACTTAAAATATCTGTTTTTACTTGATAATGATAAACTTCCAGTGATTGTTTCATCTACTTTGACAGGTAAGGAGGAAGAAAAGTTGTTGTGAGTGTTGAGGGAGAATATCAAAGCCATCGGCTGGAGCATCGCAGACATTAAGGGGATCAGCTCTTCTATGTGTATGCACAAGATTCTGATGGAGGCCGATCACAAGACATCTACTCAACCTCAAAGGCGTCTGAACCCGGCTATGCTAGAAGTGGTGAAGAAAGAGGTGATTAAGCTACTGGACGCAGGTATTATCTACCCGATTTCTGATAGTAGGTGGGTCAGTCCAGTACAGGTTGTTCCAAAGAAAGGTGGGATCACTGTAATGAATTGATTCCCACGAGAACTGTTACAGGGTGGCGGGTTTGCATCGATTATAGAAAACTTAACAACGCCACCCGTAAAGATCATTTCCCCCTCCCGTTTATTGATCAAATGTTGGAAAGGCTAGCTGGCCATTCTTTTTATTGTTTTCTGGATGGTTATTCTGGTTATATGAAAATTCCAATTGACCCTGAAGATCAGGAGAAAACCACTTTTACTTGTCCTTATGGGACATTTGCATATAAACGAATGTCATTCGGTCTATGTAATGCACCAGCGACTTTCCAACGATGCATGATGGCAATTTTTCATGATATGATTGAGGATTTCATTGAGATATTCGTGGATGACTTTTCTGTATTCGGATCCTCGTTTGATACTTGTTTAATTAACCTGTCTAAGGTTTTGGAGAGATGTGAGGAGTCGAATTTGGTCTTAAATTGGGAAAAATGTCATTTTATGGTGAGAGAGGGAATAGTGTTGGGGCATAAAATTTCTGAAAATGGGATTGAGGTTGATAAGGAAAAGATAGAAGTGATTGAGAAACTCCCAGCCCCAACCAAAATTAGAGGAGTGCGTAGTTTTCTCGGGCATGCGGGATTCTACAGACGTTTTATAAAAGATTTTTCTAGCATTGCCAAGCCTATGACTAATTTACTGATAAAAGAGGTGCCTTTTGATTTTTCTGTCGAGTGTGTGCAGGCATTTCAGATCCTGAAAGAGAAATTGATCAGAGCAACTGTGATGATAGCACCTGACTGGGGGTCGCCATTTGAGGTGATGTGTGATGCAAGCAACACAGCGCTAGGGGCAGCGTTGGGGAAAAAGAGAGAAAAATGTATCCATGTCATCTACTACGCTAGCATGACACTGTCAGCTGCCCAACTGAACTATGCCACTACAGAAAAAGAGCTCCTCGCCGTGGTGTTTGCTTTGGACAAGTTTAGATCATATTTGATAGGGAGTAAAGTTGTCGTGCACACCGAACATTCAGCATTGAAATATCTTATGTCCAAGAAGGATGCAAAACCAAGACTAATTCGCTGGATTCTTCTTTTGCAGGAATTTGACTTGGAAATAATCGATAGGAAGGGCACAGAAAATCAAGTTGCAGACCATCTCTCTCGTTTGGAAAATCCTATTCAAGGAAATGACTTTATTCGAGACGATTTTTCCGGATGAACAACTCTTTGAAATCAACAGTTTACCATGGTATGCCGATTTTGTTAATTATCTATCAAGTAAGTTCATTCCTCCCCACTTTACTTATCAGCAAAAGAAGAAATTTTTTTCCGATTTGAAATATTATTTGTGGGAGGATCCTTATTTGTTTAGAATATATGCAGACGGTATAATCCGTAGTTGTGTTCCCCAAGAAGAGGTAAGTGAAATTTTGTTTCATTGTCATGCTGGTCCGGCTGGAGGCCACTTTGGGGCAACTAGAACTGCATCCAAAGTCCTCCAGTCCTGTTTTTATTGGCCTACTCTTTTTAAGGATGCACATGAATATGTCACAAAATGTTCAAATTGTCAGCGCACAGGTAATATCTCCAAGAGACATGACTTACCTCTTAATAATATTCTTGTATGTGAATTATTTGATGTATGGAGTATCGATTTCATGGGTCCGTTCCCGATTTCTTTTGGGAACAAGTATTAATTGGTGGCTGTATACTATGTTTCTAAGTGGGTGGAAGCAATTGCAAGCAAAACAAATGATTCTAGGGTTGTCGTTCAATTTCTTATGAAAAATATTTTTTCACGTTTTGGCACACCTAGAGCCATTATTAGCGATGTGGGCACTCACTTTTGTAATCGTCAGTTTGATAGTCTGTTGGCTAAGTATGGGGTCCGACATAAGGTGGCAACACCTTATCACCCCCAAACTAGTGGCCAAGTCGAGGTTTCAAACAGAGAACTGAAACGTATTCTTGAGAAGACCGTCGGTGCTTCGAGGAAAGAATGGTCTACGAAACTCGACGATGCACTGTGGGCATACCGCACTGCTTTTAAAACCCCCATTGGCATGTCTCCTTTTAAATTGCTGAATGGGAAGTCGTGTCACCTACCTGTCGAACTTGAGCTTAAGGCTTACTGGGCTAGTAAATTTTTAAATTTTGATGCTAAAGCCACAGGTGACGAGAGAGTGCTACAACTGAATGAACTGGATGAGTTTAGGTTGGAAGCCTACGAGAATGCCAAGCTTTACAAAGAGAAAACCAAACGTTGGCATGATCAGAACATAGTCCATCGAGAATTTGTGGTGGGACAACTGGTCATGTTATATAATTCTCGCCTGAAATTGATGCCAGGTAAGTTGCGTTCACGGTGGTCAGGTCCATATACTATCACACAAGTTTTCCCTTATGGGACCGTAGAGATCATTAGTGAAGCTACTGGAGTTTTCAAAGTTAATGGACATAGGCTGAAGGTTTATCATGGTGGGACCATACCCGATGAGCCGACCACAGTGGATCTGCAGGATCCAAACTGAATCAAGGGAGTACAGTTAGGCTATCGACTCTAAATTTAGCGCTTACTGGGAGGCAACCCAGTGTTTTATTTTAGTTTTCTTTCTATTTTTGTTTTATGCATTTGTTTAGTGTGCTAATCTCAGTTAATGGTGATCCAGGTAATTCATTCACTAGTGGTGGAATTTCTCAAGTGTGGAAGAATCTATCAGGGCGATCGGTTTCAAAACCTCAAATTGACCAGGGGAGTTTTTGTACAATTCTTGCATCTTGTGTGCTTTATTGAGTGTCAAATTTTTCTTTAGATTTATAGAATTTTACATGCATGGCATAACATTTGGGTTTGGGACGTATTTTTTTTAATCAAAAAAAAAATCCTTTTTCTAGTCTCGAGTCTACACGGACCATGCTCCGGCTTGGGTCCGGAGCATGGTCCGTGTAGACTCGAGACTAGAAAAAGGATTTTTTTTTTGATTAAAAAAAATACGTCCCAAACCCAAATGTTATGCCATGCATGTAAAATTCTATAAATCTAAAGAAAAATTTGACACTCAATAAAGCACACAAGATGCAAGAATTGTACAAAAACTCCCCTGGTCAATTTGAGGTTTTGAAACCGATCGCCCTGATAGATTCTTCCACACTTGAGAAATTCCACGGGGTCCGTGCTCTCAATCTTCGGGACTTCTCAGAATAAAATCGCGCAGACCCTACCCGAAATCCCCAAAACCCCAAATCGTTCTCCTCCATCTCTCACACCACCCACTCCCGTGCCGCCTCTCTCCGCTAACCGCCACCCTCGCCGCCGCCACATCACCGCCAGACCACCCCCTTCGCCGTGCTCTCAACGTCTTCTTCTGTTTTCTGGTAAGAGTGGCTACACCTTGTCTCCATTTGCCAATTATAAGTGTGGGGGATTTTGTGTACTGTAGAAGAGACAAATTTATCGCAATTTAGTCTATTATTGCTTGGGTTTCGTTCATCGTGTGTTAGCTTGTTGGATTTTGCTTGCCGCCCGTTATATCATCATTGTGGTAGTTGGAATTGAATTGTTATTGGAGGCTATTGACCGTAGATTGGCGGTGTTGTCCTCTAAATTCTTGAGTTGGTATTGAGTTGTGCATTATTTTGGTTGTTTGGGATCAATTGAATTGTGTTTCTGAGTTGGGATTGCTGTGATCCTTTGTTTGCCCCTTTGAGTCCGGCCGTTTATATCATCATGCCTCCTCGTCGACTAACCAGTAAGCGTGCACGAAGCGAGGCTTCCTCATCGTCTAGACACGCAAGAGTGCAGTTTGATTCCTCTAGATTCACCTCCCTCGAGAACTCTGAATGGTACTCGGCCCTCCACGGGAACTCCGTAATCGTTGAGCGTTCTATTCATCCGAGGATTGACGCCGAGGTGCCTCTGAGGGCTGAATTCGATAAGTTTGGTTGGGGGCCCCTCTTGGACATCTCCGGCCCATATTACCCTGACTTGATCTGGCAATTTTACGCAAATGTAGAAGAGAAAGAGATCACCGGATTGCCTCACTTGCGTAATTATGTAAAAGGCGTGCCGATTGAGGTGACCAGCACATACTTGGCTGCGATTTTAGGTGTCCCAGATGAAGGGCCACCGGTGTCCTTCAATCAGTTAGATATCTTCTTCTCGGACATCACTTTTAGGATCCCACAGGCACGGGACCGCCTCCAGTATGATACGACCCCAACCGGATCCCGCTCCAGCGTCCTCCCGACGTCCCTCCCGCTGCTGGATCGTTTGATCTGTTATTTCACTGAGGCCAACATTATTCCGAGGAAGGCAGGCAACAATGAGGTCCGTCATATGGATCTGTACATCATTGATAAGATGTTGAATGGATTGGGGGCAATTCCTGCTATTCCGGTGGCGTCAATTATCATTTCCCATATGCGTTCCGTCGCTCACATTGACCCCACCAAGAATAGAAAGCCGTATGCCCCGTTCCCCATCATCATAGCCCGGATTTTGGCGGCCCATGGTGTCGACTTCACGGGTGAGACATCCTTCCTGCCCACCTCTACCCATATGCTTACTATTCAGGCCATGCAGGGTATGTTCTTCATTTTCGCCAGGGTGCGTGGTATCGTAATCCCGGGAGTCGACATCTCAGTCCTCATCCCCGTGATCCTCCAGTACCTCCCCCTGCACTCGCTGACAGGGCCTGGGAAGCTCATGAGGAGGAAGAAGCGGCATTGCATGTGGGGACCCCGACGCTAATCATCTTCTAAATCATCGTTGGGATTAAATTATCAGTTCTGATAAAACAGGGTCTAAAAATTTTTCTTTTTAAAATGTAAATGCGGAAGGTAATGGCATCTAATAATATACATATCTGTATAAAACTACATTTCAGTATAAGGTACAACACTGTACAACCTAAATCTAAGGTTCAAATACTAATTTCAAGTATTAAAATAAAATCTATCCAAGTCCGGAATCACCACGCTAAACTCGTCTTCTCTCGTCGTCTTCTTGACCCCGATCGTGCCCCACCTGTTGTCATGCACACATACAAAACAATACAACAGCCGGATAACTCCGGTGAGAATAAATCCCAGTATAAAACATGGTAAACATGCATATACACATAATAATTCATGAAACATGCCGTCATGAATAAAAGAAATAACAATAGTAATAGAGTTCATCATCTATGAAATCTAATCTAACTAAACATGCAACTCAAATCAGATAAGCATGCATATAACAATCTAAATCATGAAACATGCTGTCATGACCGAAAGCAATAACATGGGTTTCATAGTCTATGAAACCACATCTTTAAACACATGCAGTTCTAGTCAAATCATGTCTAGACTCGACTCAACTATAACTCTAGGGATCCCGGTGTGAATAAGACGTCAATGGCTGTAACCTACCCTCCCAATCGGGGTGACTGTACGTCTTATTCCTAGACTTCGGTCTGAGCTGTATCAACGGCTGCAATAGGAGTCAAAGCTGCTCCTAAGCTGAGATACACCGAACATCTAGAAATATGACAATGGCTGTCAAAGACTCTCCTATCTTAGATGCAATGAATATCAATCTATAAACAAACATGCTCATATTCATATCTGAATATGACAATAGTATCATACACTTGAATACAATTCTATAATCAAAGCATAACATATCAAAGTATAATTAACAGTCTAGTATGTGATTTTGTTGGGAAACTCAAAATGAGATCTCACTTGAGTTGTGGCTTCCCAAATATCACATGAATTATACCTTTGTCTTCCCTGTCTGACGAAGACGATGACCTGTACTCAAATCTGTCCATATCCAATCTGAAAAGACAATATTGAATACATAATATCAATGAATAACTCAATTCATAATTTGTTCTGATCAATACTCAATTCAGTATACAATCTGATCAATGTCTGAACAAGATACAATCTGAGTCATATCAATAATATCACAATCTAATCGAAATCATATCTGAATCTGATCAATCTAACTCAGTTGATGTTTCGACGGCATAACAATACAATCTGAATAACCCCGTCAATCTGAACATCACAAATATAATACTGAAACTCATAATCGGTGTCAATACAATCATACTCTGAATACTAACACAATTCTGTTATAGAATCTCAGTCAATATCTTTCAAAAATCATAACAATTACATAAACAGTCTGTTCTTTAATCTGACTTCAATTCTATAATGTCGACGGTAGCAGAAACACCATATCTGATTCATAATCAGTTCTGACAATATCATAATTGCAAAACATGTCTAAACGTAACAAAACTTACGTCCAGTTGTAGCTCACGTCAATAGGAGCTCGGTACCCAAGTCGGATTTAAAATCTAACAGACGGATTTCTCGCAAATTATAAAATAAGCACCGAAGAACCTTTAAGGCTTTTCCCAGCTATTCCTTTCCTTTTTCTGTTTCTGAAGGAATATATGCTTGTATATATATATATACACACATATATACATACACGTTGCACAAATAAAGCCAAATGTCTTGTTCTTGTTTTGCATGTCCCGCGCTCGGGCGGTCATAAGTTACCGCTCGGGCGCGGCAATTTCTGTCGAGATACTCGGCTGAACATCTCCTGGCGCTCGGGCCGTAATATTCTACCGCTCGGGCGCCAAACATTCTGTCCAAGAAGTAAAATTGGCGCTCGGGCGGTTCTTTTCTGCCGCTCGGGCGCGAGATGTTCGGCCTAACATCTTGAGATGTTTGGTTCAACATCTTGGCTTAAAATAAACCAACGCCCTGCTTCGTCATTTGAGTTCCTATAACCTCAATTCATCACAATCTTGTCAATTAATCAACATCTGATTACAGTAATTAAATCCGGGCATTACATTTCTCCCCCTCTTAGATCTGAGTTCGTCCTCGAACTCGTAAGCAATCAATTCAGATATATCAGAAGAAATGTATATAGAGTTTAAATCAGAACTCATCTCGATGAATCAATTCTGAAATCTTAATCTCATATCAGATTCTATCTCTCAAATAGTTTCTTTGAGATTCTGAGAATCTTACTGTGTTTTCAACAACAGAATAATCTTCGTGCTGAAGTATTCTTCTTTTACGGATCTCCTATTCCAATCTGGAATAAGAATTCAAGAAGCATCATGTCATATACCCCTCAAAATAGTTCTGACAAAATCAATCTCGTAATACTGGCTATACAACATCTGTATAAACCAATCTACAGCTCATCACCTATCAGTACCATCAGCTGTTATCAAATCTGTTTATCTCAAACAAAGGCATATACAATCTTTAGTTTCATATACCAATCGTCATCATCCGACGTTGGTTTCTTAAATATGTCCATTCTGAACTGTCTTAATAGCTATTGTCATACAGTAATTCATACAGTGACAATAAGTCATAATAATTAGTGCTAACATCCAGCACTAAAGCTGTACCAAAGTCTTCTAATATCTGGCTAATACATTCTGACAGTCTGTCAATCTGTAAAACCATCTAAGAGAGAGCTCGTGATATACTCTGTCACACATACAAAATCAATCAATAATCACAATCTGATATATTCTATTGTGGCCTTCTGATTATTCTGACCACTTCTTTGACATCGATCTGTGTCATTTGGTCATGTTTGTACGTTATCTGGTACAAACTTATAGATATAGATTGAACAATCTGTCAATCATAATCATATCATCTTACCCTCTGAAGAAAATGGCGGTAATGTCATTACGAAAGCCATAGAAATGCACTCCCATTTCTATTCAGAAATATACAAATTCTGTAATAATCTTCTGATTCCTATCTTTCTGTCTTCTTCTATTGGCAATTTAGATGTATCAGTATGATTTCTGCCAGCATTTCAGTACCATTTCTGTCCTAACTGATTTAATCTGTCTATAACAAAACTGTCTGTTATCTGAATAAAAACTGAATCCATCACTGTGCATGTCTAACACTATCTGTGATATCTGATTCGAACTATTCGGCACCAACAATCAGTTACTAATATATATTAAAGAATAAATACCTACCTGGTATTCGGCTCTGACTCTCAATGTCAATTCTGTTATACAATTCTGAAACATTCTAACACATTCTGATCTCATTTCTGAACTGCTGTAACTCTTGAAAATAACTCTGATACAATTGAACTGTATATATTCTCAACGGTTCACAACAATCTGTATCATATACGGATTCAAAACAACAGTAATATCAAATCAGATACAAAATATCAGTAACCTATACAGATCTAGTGAGTTCAGTGAACTCATAAAACAAAGATTTCTGATAAATATCTTCATGTCATCCTGATCAACTGTTATATCACATCTGCAACTGAAATAAGCTTCCAAAAACAATATAAGATATCTCAAATACTGATTTAGAACAATAATACTCAGCAGATATAAAGCAACAGTCGAAAATAATCTGCCAAATCAGATAAAACTACATTTCTGACATTTCTGAAATTTCTGATCTCTCTGATATCGATATCTTATCAATCACTGATTGCAATCTCAACTGTAACAAAATCAATCTGTATACAACTTCAGATAACACATATTCTGAATACAATTTGTTTCAAGCAAGATTCTTATCTGAACAATTTCTGTATACAATCATCACAGTTCTCAGAACATTCAATGTAATCTTCAGATATTCGATTAAATAAATCAAATGCTGCAATTATATCAAAGTCTCATAGATACAATGAGCATAAAATCATCAGAACATCTCTGGAGATACAGACACATGTCAAAGAGAAACACTAAATCAGATGTAACTCCTGGTCGATATTCTTCTACTGATCTTTCAATTCATTCTGTATCATTCTGTACATTCAATGTTATTCTGTGCTGAACTCTAAAACAACACTCAATATCTGATCTGAATTCAATTCTGAAATCTATCTTTCTGATATAAAGCCATTCTAACATCTTATCTATGCAAACATCAGCCAATTCATACATCATTGGCAAATCTGCCAATGCTAGGCTCGATTTCAGTAAATCTACTGAATACATAAGGATACCATCTGTTCCTTTCTGTATTGATCGAGTCATAGACAACACAGATATCAAAGGAATTCTAAATCTAGAATCCTTATCGTGGTATCTCCACGGATTAGTCATCTCTGATCTAACTCTTACCATTTCTAGCAAAATTCTACAATATGTCTATACTTGTTCAGCATATACATATCAATAATGTGTTCAAATCAGAAAACACAAGTACATCATAATCTATCTCTATTTCATTCTCATCTTACTGTAGTATACATTCTTCTACAGAAATTTCTGATATCAACATTTCCTCAACAAATAAGGACATCAATACTACAGTACATACAAACCCCACCGATACATCATATATCAATGCAATTCAGTCTAAGATAATCATAGGGAATGCATTAGTATATCTCAATACATATGCAATCTAATCATAAAGAATAGTACCTGTTGTGGATTCTGGTTCTGTTTTTTTTTCAATTGAACTCTGTTCCCTACAGTCTTCGGGAACGCTTCTGGGGACAGACTTTAGCAACGTGTCCCGGCTGTCCACAAATATTGCATCTACCAGTCACTCCCTGGCATTGCTCGGTGGAATGTCTCCCTCCGCAACTCCTGCAATACACTCCAGCATGGCTCGGACTAGAACCACTGGAACTCGAGGAATCACCCCTTAACTTCTTGAATGGTTTCTTCCGAGCTTTCAGCAAATCTTGCTTTCCACTCGTACTACCTCGATCAAATCGGAGAGGGGATTGCTGTGTCTGGGGTTGCTTCACACACAACCTCCCTAGCTGTCTAATCAGACTTGCCTCAGCTTTCTTTGCTCTACTCAAGATGTCAGCAAAATGGTAAGGTCGCTGCAGATTCATAAATGCAACTACCTCCGAATTCAGCCCTCTGATGAACTGATTCACTACAGCTTCATCATTTCTAGCTAAATGAGGAGCAAAATGCAGTAGAGTAGAGAATTTAGCAATATATTGGTCAATATTCAGCTGCCCTTGGCTCAAATTCTCAAACTCTGCTTTCTTGTCCTCTCGGTAAGAGACTGAGAAAAATCGTCGATAAAATTTTGTTCTGAATATTTCCCACGAAATCACTGTACCTCTCTGTGCCCACATTCTTCTACTGGTAATCCACCAACTCCTGGCGGCTTCTCGTAACTGATAAGGTACCATTTTAACTCTTTGTTCATCTGTACAATCAAGTAAATCGAACAAGATTTCTATATCATCAAACCAATTCTGACAATCTTCAGATGTCTCGGTACCACTCAGAATCGGCGGCTGTAATAACTCAAATTCTTTCATCTTTTCTTCTAACTGAATTTCTGATACATCTCTCTGTTCAGACGAAGTACTGCCCTTTTTTGAAATTCTTCGCGGAGGTATATCTGAATATCACACAGATTAGTACACAATCTATACAATCTGTCTCAGCCCTCCTCTGATCATATACCTCTGATTCAGACTCGGTTCTGATCCAGGCTTAGTAATTACATGCTGCAATCAACTCAGATAACAAGGAACATGTAATAGGGAAAGCAATAAATCATGCTAGCACACATCATGCAAATCAGCATTGAAATAAATCTCAAGCTAGCAATCACATGCAAGGAAGACAATCCAATCTACCCCGCTCATCCTCTTTTATCTCAGTCTAAAAGATCTATCAACTCTGACTATCTCAATCTAAAGGATCTATCGCTCTGATACCACCTGTTGTGGGGACCCGGACGCTAATCATCTTCTTAATCATCGTTGGGATTAAATTATCAGTTCTGATAAAACAGGGTCTAAAAATTTTTCTTTTTAAAATGTAAATGCGGAAGGTAATGGCATCTAATAATATACATATCTGTATAAAACTACATTTCAGTATAAGGTACAACACTGTACAACCTAAATCTAAGGTTCAAATACTAATTTCAAGTATTAAAATCAAATCTATCCAAGTCCGGAATCACCACGCTAAACTCGTCTTCTCTCGTCGTCTTCTTGACCCCGATCGTGCCCCACCTGTTGTCATGCACACATAAAAAACAAGACAACAGCCGGATAACTCCGGTGAGAATAAATCCCAGTATAAAACATGGTAAACATGCATATACACATAATAATTCATGAAACATGCCGTCATGAATAAAAGAAATAACAATAGTAATAGAGTTCATCATCTATGAAATCTAATCTAACTAAACATGCAACTCAAATCAGATAAGCATGCATATAACAATCTAAATTATGAAACATGCTGTCATGACCGAAAGCAATAACATGGGTTTCATAGTCTATGAAACCACATCTTTAAACACATGCAGTTCTAGTCAAATCATGTCTAGACTCGACTCAACTATAACTCTAGGGATCCCGGTGTGAATAAGACGTCAATGGTTGTCACCTACCCTCCCAATCGGGGTGACTGTACGTCTTATTCCTAGACTTTGGTCTGAGCTGTATCAACGGCTGCAATAGGAGTCAAAGCTGCTCCTAAGCTGAGATACACCGAACATCTAGAAATATGACAATGGCTGTCAAAGACTCTCCTATCTTAGATGCAATGAATATCAATCTATAAACAAACATGCTCATATTCATATCTGAATATGACAATAGTATCATACACTTGAATACAATTCTATAATCAAAGCATAACATATCAAAGTATAATTAACAGTCTAGTATGTGATTTTGTTGGGAAACTCAAAATGAGATCTCATTTGAGTTGTGGCTTCCCAAATATCACATGAATTATACCTTTGTCTTCCCTGTCTGACGAAGACGATGACCTGTACTCAAATCTGTCCATATCCAATCTGAAAAGACAATATTGAATACATAATATCAATGAATAACTCAATTCACAATCTGTTCTGATCAATACTCAATTCAGTATACAATCTGATCAATGTCTGAACAAGATACAATCTGAGTCATCTCAATAATATCACAATCTAATCGAAATCATATCTGAATCTGATCAATCTAACTCAGTTGATGTTTCGACGGCATAACAATACAATCTGAATAACCCCGTCAATCTGAACATCACAAATATAATACTGAAACTCATAATCGGTGTCAATACAATCATACTCTGAATATAACACAATTCTGATATAGAATCTCAGTCAATATCTTTCAAAAATCATAACAATTACATAAACAGTCTGTTCTTTAATCTGACTTCAATTCTATAATGTCTACGGTAGCAGAAACACCATATCTGATTCATAATCAGTTCTGACAATATCATAATTGCAAAACATGTCTAAACATAACAAAACTTACGTCCAGTTGTAGCTCACGTCAATAGGAGCTCGGTACCCAAGTCGGATTTAAAATCTAACAGACGGATTTCTCGCAAATTATAAAATAAGCACCGAAGAACCTTTAAGGCTTCTCCCACCTATTCCTTTCCTTTTTCCGTTTCTAAAGGAATATAAGCTTGTATATATATATATACACATATATACATACACGTTGCACAAATAAAGCCAAATGTCTTGTTCTTGTTCTGCATGTCCCGCGCTCGGGCGGTCATAAGTTACCGCTCGGGCGCGGCAATTTCTGTCGAGATACTCGGCTGAACATCTCCTGGCGCTCGGGCGGTAATATTCTACCGCTCGGGCGCCAAACATTCTGTCCAAGAAGTAAAATTGGCGCTCGGGCGGTTCTTTTCTGCCGCTCGGGCGCGAGATGTTCGGCCTAACATCTTGAGATGTTTGGTTCAACATCTTGGCTTAAAATAAACCAACGCCCGGCTTCGTCATTTGAGTTCTTATAACCTCAATTCATCACAATCTTGTCAATTAATCAACATCTGATTACAGTAATTAAATCTCGGGCATTACATTGCATGCCCGAGCTGGCCCTAGAGCTGGTGTACCCCCAAGACCGCGCAACTCGCAAGCCCGGCGTCACTTTTACTCATCCGTACTCGACTGCATGGACGACATCCGAAATCGCTTAGCTCGTATCGAGCAACAGTCGCCCGACGCCTATGCCCCACCCTGGGAAAGAGCTACTCTCGATGCATTCATGGACTTAGAGCTGGGGTCAGACGACGAAGAGTAGCTTTACTTTAGACTGTTTGGAGGACTGTATTTATTTTTCTGAACTTCGTCAGTTTGTTCGTATGCTGTTATTGATATGTTGGAACATGCTCTTCACATTTATTATCATTTGGACTTTATTGGAGTGCTTGCATGCTTTATCTATTCCATTTTACGGTTTTTGGTGTACTCGATGTCATTCTTTCAGGATTTGCTGATTTCTACCCCTTCCCACCACTACTCGACATGTAACCAGGGAAGTGTGTTTGTTTTCGCATTCTTGCTACTTCATATTATATCATGTTACACTGAGGGCAGTGTCGTTGTCAAAGTGTGGGGGTGGGTCAGTTTTGTTTCACGTCGGTTCACACACACTTTGTTGGAAACTAAATTCTGGAGTTTGACAAAACATAAAATCAACTAATACATGAAAGCATATTCGGCAGCTGAACATTCAACTAAAATCAGTTGACACAAACTGATCAGTTGAGAACTGATCAGTTAAAACATTCAGCCGAAAACATTAAAGCTTCTCAACTGATGATACCTCGGGAAAGATCATTCAACAGACAAAAAGACATATCAGACAGCAACTGAATGTGGAAAGCCGCACTGCATAGAAAAACGTATTTCGGCTATTGAGATTAATACGCCGTCTTACAATAAATGATGAAGCGGCAATCAAAAACTCTGTCCAAGAAATGATAAGGAGGCAATCAACGGATACGAGAATTCAAAATTACCGTTGAAAGATAAGTCTATAAATATGACTAAAGAGCAGTTGACAAAATAGACGATTGACCAATCTCAAAACTTGCCATTACTCTGTTAAAATCTCTGCTCACACCTATCAGATCTATTCATAGCAATCAAGGCTACAAATTGAGCAATCTAGCACTGTGAAATATTGATAACTCGATAAGTGCTAAGTTCAGTTACTTACAGAGATCATTGTATTATACTAAGAGTTTCAGTTCAGGCAATAGATAAGTCCTAACTGAAGTGGGTCTGTACAAGCGTTGTACTCGATCAAAGTCTTTTAGTGAATATCCTATCCTTGTGATAGAAGGGGTGACGTAGGAGTTATTCAATTCTCCGAACATCCAGAAACATATTGTGTTGTCTTTACTTCAGCTTTTTATTTCCAGTTAGATATTATATCTTTCAATCAGTTTATTTTCCGCAACTGCTTATTCAGTTTAACTGATTGATAATTGACAGACGGGATACTCAGTTCAGTTTGTAACAAAACTGAACTACCTTTTTCGAAAAACATTTAAATTCCTAGAAGTGTTTATTCAACCCCCCCCCCCCCTTCTAAACACTCCTTAGTCAATAACCGATCCTAACAAGTGGTATCAGAGCGAGGCATATCCTGTCAAAGAATTATCTATCTTCAATCTAATCACTATGTCTTCATTCAATAAGATTCCAATGTTCTCCAGGGAAGATTTTGATGATTGGAAAATCAGAATGCAGGCTCATCTAGCTGCACAAGACGATGACATGTGGTACGTCATAACTGACGGACCCATGAAAATTTTGAAAGCACACACAGCTGTTGCTATTAATGAAGGGGCACCTCACCGAATTGAAAAGCCTCGAGATGTGCAAAACCGCCAAAGATCAAATTGGAAAAAAAATATTGAGGGACACAAGATTTGGGCCGAATGTCATTCGCCCGGGCGGGAGTTTATGACCGCCCGAGCGAGAGGGTTTAATGGTAGAAAGCCGAGAGTCCTTCGCCCGGGCGGCACTTTTTGTCCGCCCGAGCGCGCATGTAGAATTGTGAGGGCCGAGAGTGCTTCGCCCTAGCGAGCAAGTTTTGACCGCCCTAGCGAGCGACGTGCAGCATGAAGAATAAGCCACTTGCCTTTCATGCGAGATGTGTATATAAATATGTATATACAAACGTAATTAACAAGAATCAGAAAGAAATAAGAAGGAGAAGGGAAAAAGAAGAAACCGAGGGAAAAGTTGGAGATTGTGAACAATCCGCCCGTCCGATTTTAAATCCGCCTACAGTACTGTGTTCCTATCAAAGCAGGCTTCATCTGGACGTAAGTTTTGTTACGTTTAGACCAGATTTGAATTTATGATATTGTCAGAATTGAATATGATTCAGATATGGTGTTTATACTACCGTAGATATTGTATAATCGAAGACAGATTTAAGAATAAGTTGGTTATACAATTGTTATGAATTTTAGAAGATATTGACTGAGACTTCAAACTAAATGGTAGTATTCTTGATTTAAGAATGAATAGAGGATTATTCTTATGGGTCTGGATAGGTTATTCAGTAGTTATGTGAAGTCAGATAGAGGAAATAATACCGTATGTCTGTATTATATATTTCAGCATTTCTGAAGATGCAGTTGTTAGACATTCATATTCTGGAATTAGAAGAATGATATTATGGTATTGACTCCAAGTTCTGATAGGTTATTTGTGATGTTGAGATTGTCGGGTTATCGACATGATATGATATGCCGTCTAAACATCAGTTGGCGCAGATTGGTCAGATTCAGTATTGATTTATGTTATATTATGATCTTGTTGATATGAATCAGATTGTGGTTTGTTCAGATATGGATCAGATTATATACTGAATTGGGTATTGTTCAGAACAGATTGTGATTTGAACTACATATTGATACAGTGTATTTGTTATTGTCGTTTCAGATCAGGGATGAACAGATTCGACTTCGAGACGTCGTCTTCATCAGATCAGGAAGACAAAGGTATAATTCATGTGATATTCGGGACGCATAACTCAAATTAGATTAATTTGAGTTTCCCAATAAAATCACATACTAGATTATTGTTTATATTGTTATCTGATTATGCTTTGATTATAGAATCTGTATTCAAGCAGGTAAGATAATTGTGATATTCAGTTATGAATATGATTATGCTTTGTTTACAGATTGTTATTCATTGCAGTTAAGATAGGAAAGTCTTTGACAGGCATTGTCAAATATCTAGACGTTTCGGTGTATCTCAGCATAGGAGTAGGTATTACTCTTATTGCCGCCGTTGATACAGCTCAGACCGAAGTCTAGGAATGAGACGTTCATTACCCCGATTGGAGGGTAGGTAGTGACGTCTTATTCACACCGGGATCCCTAGAGTTCTAGTCGAGTCAAGTCTAGACGTGATTTGATTAGGACTGCATGCTTATATGGATGTGGTTCCTAGATCATAGGACCCATCATTATTGCTTCCAATTGTGCTAGCATGTTTTTATGATTTAGATTGGTTATATGCATGGTTGGTTGATTTGAAGTGCATGCTTGTTGTGTGATTAGATTTCATAGCTTATGAAATCTAATGTTTCGATTTTATTCGTAACAGCATGTTTCATGAATTATTTTATGTATATACATGTTTACCATGTTTTATACTGGGATTTATTCTCACCGGCGTTATCCGGCTATTGTCTTGTTTTGTATGTGTGCATGACAACAGGTGGGGCTGGATCAGGGTCGAGATGACGATGAGAGAAGACGAGTTAGCGTGGTGATTCCGGACTTACAGTAGATTGGGTTTTATTACTTGAATTTAGTAGTTGAACCTTAGATTAGATTATTGTATGTTAATACTGAAATGTATTTTATACAGATATGTATATTATTAGATGCCATTACCTTCAGCGTTTATATTTTAAAAAGAAAGAATTTTTAGACCCTGTTTATCAGAATAGATAATTACATCCCAGTGATGATTAAGAAGATGATTAGCGTCCGGGTCCCCACAACAGGTGGTATCAGAGCCGATAGTTCCTTTAGCGATAGTTCCTTTAGCGATAGTTCCTTTAGAGATAGATCTTTTAGATTGAGATAGTAAGAACTGATAGATCTTTTAGACTGACTCAGATTAAGATAGAAGAGAATGAGCGGGGTAGATGAATTTTCTTTCCTTGCATGTCTGTGCTAGCATGAGATTGATTTTCATGTTGATTGACATTGTGTGCTAGCATGAGACTATGTGTTATTGCTTTAAGATACATGCTTACCTGATTATATGATTTGAATTGGGATTATGTATTCTTGAATATGAATCGGATCGGATTCATGATCAGCAGTAAGATGATCATGATCAGCAAAAATTGGCACATATTTGTATTATTGGGTTACTAATGTGTGTGGTAATCAGATGTACCTCCCAGAAGGATTGTGGAAACAGGCCGTACTTCGTATGATCCGCCATACATACCAGAACCGCAGATAGATGTGTCAGCGACTCCGATGGAAACTAAGTTGGCAGAATTTCAGTTATTTGAGCCGCCGATTCTGAATGGTACAGAGACGGCTGAAACGTGTCAGCACTGGGTTGAGGACATAGAGATATTGTTTGATCTACTAAATTGTACAGATGAACAAAGAGTTAAATTGGTATTTCACCAATTACAAGAGGTTGCCAGAAGTTGGTGGATTACAATCAAAAGAGTATTAGCACTACGGGGTACCGTGATCACGTGGGAAGTCTTCAAGACTGAATTCTATCAAAGGTTTTTCTCCGCCTCGTACCGAGAAGACAAGAAAGCAGAATTTGAGAATTTAAGTCAAGGTCAATTGAATATTGATGATTATGCTGCTAAATTTTCTACTCTGTTGCGTTTTGCTCCTCATATGGCTAGGGATGATGAAGCTGTAGTGAATCAATTCATTAGAGGATTGAATTCGGAGATAGTTGCATTCATGAATCTACAGCGACCCTATCACTTTGCTGATGTTTTGAGTAAAGCAAAGAGAGCAGAAGAGAGTCTGATTCGGCAATTAGCAAGGTTGTGTGTGAAGCAACCCCAGACACCACAATTCCCTTCGAGATTCGAACGTGGCAGCACGAGTGGAAAGCAAGATTTGCTGAAAGCTCGGAAGAAACAGTTCAAGAAGTTAGGCAGTGGTTCCTCCAGTTCCAGTGGTTCCAGTCCGAGTTATACTGGAGTTTATTGCGCTAGGTGTGGAGGGAGACATCCCACCGAACAATGCCAGGGAGTGACTGGTAGATGCAATGTCTGCGGACAACATGGGCATTTTGCTAGCGTGTGTCCTCAGAAGGGTTCCCAAAGATTTTGGGGAGCAGGACCATCGGGTGGCAATGCGTGAGAAACAAACCCAGAAACTACCACAGGTACTATTCTTTATGATTATACTGCAGATGTATTGATATATACTAATGCATTCGCCATGAGTATCTGTGATTGAGTAGCATGATGATATGCTATATTTATGGGGTCTGTTTGTGCTGTAGTATTGATTTCCTTACTGTTTGGAAGAATATGTTGATATCAGAGATTTCTGTGACATGTTATATACTACAGTAGAATGAAACCGGGATTGGGCTAGATATGATGTACTGGTGTTATATGATTTCGATCTCAGTATGGATATGTACTGCTAAACAAGTACAGAAATATTGTAGCATGTGTTCTGGAAATAGTTGATAAATGAGGATTCTAGATCTAGAATTCCTTAGATCATTGTACTGTTCTTGACTCGATTAGTACAGAAAGGAATATATTGTATCCTTATGTATCAGTAGATCCACTGAAATCGAGTCTAGCAGTAACACATGGGCTAGTAATCTAATAGTTGACTGGTGTTGGCCTAGATAGGATGTCAGATGTGTTTTATATCAGAATGAACAGGAAGAAGTGACAGATTAAAGTATGGGCTAAGGAATCCAGTTGATTGTGTATTTCTCTGGAAGACATTTTAGTTGGTTTCTAAATTGACAGATTATGTGTTCAGGGGTATTTTGAAGAATTATGCTTGTTATATCTATGATTCCGGGATATATCCATAGCATCTGATTGTTTATATTGAATATTTGAAGACTGGGTTAAATATTCCGAGAACTGTGATTATTGTATACAGCAATGGGTCAGGTATGGATCCGAATGCAGTTATTGATACAGGTTTATATTCAGACTATGTGGTATCAGGAATGTCAGCATTAGCAGAATGTCAGATATGTCAGAACCAGATTATCTTCTTCTGATTTTCTTTTTCTTGTATTGCTTTATGTCTGCTAAGTATTGTTATGATTCTAAATCAGTATTTGAGACATCTTATATGGGTTTGGTTATCGTGTGTTATCAGAATTGTTTACAGCTTTTGGTATTGATAGTCAGAGCCGAATACCAGGTAGGTATTTCTTCGTTCTTTTATGTTATTAACTGATCTTGTACAGCATTAGTTCGAATCTGAAGTCACAGGTAGTGTCAGAACTGCACTGGGGTGGATTCAGGTTTCATTCAGCTATTTCAGAATGTAAGATATTCGAACAGATAATGTGGCATAGATAGATGAGATCAGTTGGGACAGCAAATTATGTTGTAAGATTGGTAGAAATGGTACGGATATGTTTGAATTGAGAACAAAAGAAGCCAGAAAGATATGAATCAGAAGATGATTACCGATTTAGTATATTTCTGAATAAGAAAATGTGAGTATGGCTTTCGGGATAAAAGTACCGTCAATTCTACAGCTTATGATATGATATGATTATGATTGACAGAATATTCAATCTATATCTATCAGTTTGTACCAGATTACGTACAAACAGAACCATATGACATAGATCAATGTCAAAGGAATTGTCAGATTTACTAGTATGCTGCATTAGATGATATCAGATTGTGATTTGGATGGAGCGGTACTTGTGACGGAAATATCATGAGTTCTCCCTCGCAGAGTTGTTACAGATTGACAGGTAGTCAGCGTGTAGTAACCAGATATTGGCGGATATGGGTAGAACTTTAGTACTAGATGTTAGTACTAGCTGTTATGAATGGTTGTCAGGGTATGACTTACGGTATGACCATAACTATCCAGCTAGATTAGAATGAATAGATGTAAGAAACCAATGTCGGATGATGACGATTGGTATTGGGAGCCGAAGATGGAATAGCAACTACAGGTGGTATTGCTTTGTTATAAATTGCAATTGGCGTATACAGGTGTTATATAGCCAGTAATATGGGATTGATTCGGCTAGTGAAATGAGTTTGGATGTTAAACTCTGTCATATATTTCTTCTGACAGATTTGGTTTGATGATTGGTGAGTTCGAGGACGAACTCAGATCTAAGAGGGGGAGAAATGTAATGCCCGAGAATTTAATTAACGTAATCTGAGATGATTTGTTGATTATGACTTGATGTAATTATAGCCGGGCCAGTTCGAGATCAAATTGGAAAAAAATATTGAGGGACACAAGATTTGGGCCGAATGTCATTCGCCCGGGCGGGAGTTTATGACCGCCCGAGCGAGAGGGTTTAATGGTAGAAAGCCGAGAGTCCTTCGCCCGGGCGGCACTTTTTGTCCGCCCGAGCGCGCATGTAGAATTGTGAGGGCCGAGAGTGCTTCGCCCTAGCGAGCAAGTTTTGACCGCCCTAGCGAGCGACGTGCAGCATGAAGAATAAGCCACTTGCCTTTCATGCGAGATGTGTATATAAATATGTATATACAAACGTAATTAACAAGAATCAGAAAGAAATAAGAAGGAGAAGGGAAAAAGAAGAAACCGAGGGAAAAGTTGGAGATTGTGAACAATCCGCCCGTCCGATTTTAAATCCGCATACAGTACTGTGTTCCTATCAAAGCAGGCTTCATCTGGACGTAAGTTTTGTTACGTTTAGACCAGATTTGAATTTATGATATTGTCAGAATTGAATATGATTCAGATATGGTGTTTATACTACCGTAGATATTGTATAATCGAAGACAGATTTAAGAATAAGTTGGTTATACAATTGTTATGAATTTTAGAAGATATTGACTGAGACTTCAAACTAAATGGTAGTATTCTTGATTTAAGAATGAATAGAGGATTATTCTTATGGGTCTGGATAGGTTATTCAGTAGTTATGTGAAGTCAGATAGAGGAAATAATACCGTATGTCTGTATTATATATTTCAGCATTTCTGAAGATGCAGTTGTTAGACATTCATATGCTGGAATTAGAAGAATGATATTATGGTATTGACTCCAAGTTCTGATAGGTTATTTGTGATGTTGAGATTGTCGGGTTATCGACATGATATGATATGCCGTCTAAACATCAGTTGGCGCAGATTGGTCAGATTCAGTATTGATTTATGTTATATTATGATCTTGTTGGTATGAATCAGATTGTGGTTTGTTCAGATATGGATCAGATTATATACTGAATTGGGTATTGTTCAGAACAGATTGTGATTTGAACTACATATTGATACAGTGTATTTGTTATTGTCGTTTCAGATCAGGGATGAACAGATTCGACTTCGAGACGTCGTCTTCATCAGATCAGGAAGACAAAGGTATAATTCATGTGATATTCGGGACGCATAACTCAAATTAGATTAATTTGAGTTTCCCAATAAAATCACAATGGGACGTTGCAACATCTGTAGGCAACAGGGACACTTTGCCAGAGTTTGTCCCCAAAGAGGTGCACAACGATTCCAGAGTACAGGGTCATCAGCACCAGTGCCACAGATGGAGAGACAGGCATCCTCTGTACACTCCTTTCAGCCACCCTCCACACAGACCCAGCAGAGACCAGGAGGTAGTCAGACAGTGAGTCAGCCTCCCAGACAGCAGGCACGTGTTTTTCCCTGACAGAGGAGCAGGCGCAGGAGGCGCCAGATGAAGTCATTGCAGGTAACTGTTTTCTTTGCGGTTATCCTGCATATGTGTTGATAGACACAGGGGCATCTCATACATTCATATCTGAGCATTTTGCATTGAGACATTCATTGCCTGTTGAGTCTTTGTCGACAGTAGTGTCTATAGCTTCCCCGTTGGGAAGTGGTTTGATATCTGTGACTACTGTTAGACACTGTATGCTTCAGTTTGAGGGGCATGAGATTGATCTTGATTGTGTAGTACTTGGTTTAGCTGATTTTGATTGTATAGTTGGTATAGATATGTTAACCAAGTACAGGGCCACTGTAGATTGTTTCCACAAGATTGTCAGATTCAGACCCGACATGACAGATGAGTGGAAATTCTACGGCAAGGGTTCCAGATCTCGGATTCCCTTAGTATCTGCTCTGACTATGAGTAGATTGCTTCAGAGAGGAGCAGAGGGCTTTCTCGTATATTCAGTAGATCTACTGAAGTCGAGCCCAGCATTGACAGATTTACCAGTGGTTTGCGAGTCTGCAGATGTTTTCCCTGATGAGATTCCAGGGTTGCCTCCGGTTCGAGAGGTTGATTTTAGCATAGATCTTGTGCTAGGCAGTATTCCTATCTCGAGAGCTCCGTATAGGATGGCACCGATAGAGCTGAAAGAGTTGAAAGCACAGTTGGAAGATCTTCTGTCCAAGGGGTACATTAGACCGAGTGTATCACCTTGGGGTGCTCCGGTGCTATTCGTTCGAAAGAAAGATGGTTCGATGCGACTGTGTATTGATTATAGGCAGTTGAACAAGGCAACAGTGCAGAACAAGTATCCTCTGCCTCGCATCGACGATTTGTTTGATCAGTTACAGGGATCTTCGGTATACTCGAAGATTGATTTGAGATCAGGGTATCATCAGCTCAGAGTTAGAGATGTTGATATTCCGAAGACTGCATTCCGAACCAGGTATGGGCACTACGAGTTTATTGTTATGCCTTTCGGTTTGACGAATGCGCCAGCGGTTTTTATGAGTTTGATGAACCGAATTTTTCAGAGATATTTAGATGATTTTGTCATTGTATTCATTGATGATATCTTGGTGTATTCGAAGAATCTGACTGAGCATGCAGATCATCTAAGAATTGTATTGAAGACTTTGAGAAAAGAGCAGTTGTATGCCAAACTGTCCAAGTGTGAATTCTGGTTGCGACAGGTTGTCTTCTTAGGGCATATTATATCTGGAGAGGGTATTGCGGTAGATACGAGTAAAGTTGAGGCTGTGATCAGTTGGCCGAGACCGACTTCTGTGCCTGAGATACGCAGTTTCATGGGTCTAGCCGGGTATTATCGTCGTTTTATCCGAGATTTCTCCAGTATAGCGAAGCCTATCACCCAGTTGACACAGAAGAATATGCCATTTGTGTGGTCTGAAGATTGTGAAGCCAGTTTTGTAGAATTGAAGAATAGGCTGACCAGTGCGCCTGTCTTGATGATTCCTTCAGGTACAGGTGAGTTCGTTGTATACTGTGACGCATCCCACAGAGGGTTAGGATGTGTTCTTATGCAGCGAGGGCACGTGATAGCGTACGCCTCTAGACAGCTGAAGCCGCACGAGACTCGTTTTCCGATTCACGATCTTGAATTGGCGGCGATTGTTTTTGCACTCAAGATCTGGCGCCATTATCTGTATGGCGAGAAATTTGAGATCTATTCCGATCATAAGAGCCTGAAGTATCTCTTTTCTCAGTCAGAGTTGAACATGAGGCAGCGACGATGGCTTGATCTACTGAAAGATTTTGATTGTGAGATCAAGTACCATCCAGGGAAGTCGAATGCAGCGGCAGACGCCTTAAGTCGAAAGGTATGTGCTCTTTCCTTGTCGACCGTAGGTGTATCGAATTTAGTAGAGGATTGTTGTTTGTCTGGATTGACATTTGATACAGAGAATAGATCGTTGCGACTTGCTGCGATTCAGATTGAGTCAGATCTGATTTTGAGGATCAAAGAAGCGCAGAGAACCGATCCGAGCATTCAGAAATCGATTGATATGGTCAGAGCTGGTCATATATCAGAGTATCAGGTTAGAGATTCTGTTCTGTATGTGAATAACCGCTTAGTAGTGCCAGAGATTTCAGATTTGAGATGACAGATCATGTCAGAGGCACACTGTAGTCGGTTTAGCATTCATCCTGGTGGCAGGAAGATGTACAATGACTTGAAGACGCAATTCTGGTGGAAGCAGATGAATACAAACATTGCAAAATTTGTGTCTAAATGTTTGAATTGCCAGCAGGTGAAGGCAGAAATAAAGAAGCCCGGAGGTTTACTTCAGAGTTTGTCTGTTCCTGAATGGAAATGGGATCACATTTCCATGGATTTCGTGACGAAGTTACCTCGATCTTCGCGAGGCTGTGTGTAATGCCCGAGAGTTAATTATTTAATCAGACATTGATTAAATATTATGATTGAGATTATACGAACTCGAATGATTTTATAACACGATAGTTTGAGATTATCGATGTTGAGTAGATATGAATGCAACCAGATCATTTTGGAGATTCAAAATTTAATTATGTAAATTGTTGGGCGAAAGTGACTCGCCCGAGCGGACAGTTTTGACCGCTCGAGCGAGAGTGTTTAGGAGAAGAGGGCCGAGAATCACTCGCCCGAGCGGACGTTTTTGACCGCTCGAGCGAGGTGGCTTGGATTGGCTAGGGCGAGAGTTATTCGCCCGGGCGGAAACTTTTGTCCGCCCGAGCGAGAGACGTGTTGCACAAAGATGGGTGACACGTTTCTTGGCTTGCATGTAGTATATATACATATGGTTGAACGTGGCTTTCCAGATTTTCAGAGGTAAGAATCGACAGTGGAGAGGAAATAGGATTCGTGAGGTTCTAGTTTGATTTACGAAGAATCCGGTTGCCTGATTTCACATTCGAACACGGTATCGTGCTCCTCTCGCTACAAGCTACACAAGGACGTAAGTTTTATTACGTTTAGACAAGATTTGAATTTATGATGTTGTGAGAACTGTATATGATTCAGATATGGTGTTTTTACTACCGTAGATATTGTATAATCGAAGACAGATTTAAGAATAGATTGATTATACAATTGTTATGAATTTTCGAAGGTATTGACTGAAAATTCAAACTAAATGGAAGTATTCTTGATTGAAGAATGAATAGAGGATTATTTTTATGGGTCTGGATAGGTTATTCAGTAGTTATGTGAAGTCAGATCGAAGAAATACTACAGTATGTCTGTGTTTGTATTTCAGCATCTTAGGAGTTAGATTTATTAGATGTTGATATGCTATTTGTGATGTTAAGACCGACGGGATTACAAGACTGTACTGTTATGCCGTCTACACATCAGTGGTGCAGATTGATCAGATTCAGTATTGGTTTCTGTTATCTTGTGATATTGTTGATATGAATCAGATTATAGTTATTCAGATATTGACTAGACAGATCGTGATTTGAACTACACCTTGACACAGTGTATTTGTTATTGTCGTTTCAGATCAGGGATGGACAGATTTGACTTCGAGACTTCGTCTTCCTCGGACGGGGACGATAAAGGTATAATGCATGTGATATTCGGGAAGTCTCAACTCAAATGAAATCTCATTTGAGTTTCCCAACAAAAATCACATACTAGTTTGTTCTTTATATTGTGACATGTTTATGCTTTGATTTCAGAATTGTATTCAAGCAGGTAAGATAATTGTGATATTCAGTTATGAATATGATTATGCTTTGTTTACAGATTGTTATTCATTGCAGTTAAGATAGGAAAGTCTTTGACAGGCATTGTCAAATATCTAGACGTTTCGGTGTATCTCAGCATAGGAGTAGGTATTACTCTTATTGCCGCCGTTGATACAGCTCAGACCGAAGTCTAGGAATGAGACGTTCATTACCCCGATTGGAGGGTAGGTAGTGACGTCTTATTCACACCGGGATCCCTAGAGTTCTAGTCGAGTCAAGTCTAGACGTGATTTGATTAGGACTGCATGCTTATATGGATGTGGTTCCTAGATCATAGGACCCATCATTATTGCTTCCAATTGTGCTAGCATGTTTTTATGATGTAGATTGGTTATATGCATGGTTGGTTGATTTGAAGTGCATGCTTGTTGTGTGATTAGATTTCATAGCTTATGAAATCTAATGTTTCGATTTTATTCGTAACAGCATGTTTCATGAATTATTTTATGTATATACATGTTTACCATGTTTTATACTGGGATTTATTCTCACCGGAGTTATCCGACTGTTGTCTTGTTTTGTATGTGTGCATGACAACAGGTGGGGCTGGATCAGGGTCGAGATGACGATGAGAGAAGACGAGTTAGCGTGGTGATTCCGGACTTACAGTAGATTGGGTTTTATTACTTGAATTTAGTAGTTGAACCTTAGATTAGATTATTGTATGTTAATACTGAAATGTATTTTATACAGATATGTATATTATTTAGATTCCATTACCTTCCGCTATTGTATATTAAAAAGAAAATTTTTTTTAGACCCTGTTTATCATAACTGATTATTTAAATCCCAACGATAATTAAGAAAATGATTAGCGTCCGGGTCCCCACACTGTGACGCGATTTGAGTTGTGATAGACAGACTAACCAAATCAGTGTGCTTTATTCCGTACAGAATGACCTATCGACACGATCAGATGGCAGAGTTGTATGTCAGAGAGGTCGTCAGATTGCACGGTGTGCCGAAGTCGATCGTATCAGATCGTGATCCACAATTCACTTCTCACTTTTGGCACAGTCTGCAGCAGGCCTTGGGTACGACTTTACACCTAAGCACTGCTTATCATCCTCAGACGAACGGACAGTCAGAGCGGACTATCCAGACTTTAGAGGACATGCTGAGAGCTGTAGTACTAGACTTTGGTACTGGTTGGCAAGATTCATTGCCGTTGTGTGAGTTTTCATACAACAACAGCTATCAGACTAGCATTGAGATGGCACCGTTCGAAGCTTTATACGGAAAGAAGTGCAGATCTCCGTTGTACTGGGATGATATTTCTGAGGTACCAGAGTTGGGGCCTGATATGATTCGTGAGATGACCGAAAAAGTGAAGATCGTTCAGAAACGAATGAAGACGGCACAGGATAGGCAAGCGAAGTACGCCAATGTCAGACGCAGACCGTTGGTATTTGAGCAGGGAGACGGAGTATTTTTGAAGATTTCTTCTTTCAGAGGCGTTGTCAGATTTGGCAAGAGAGGAAAGTTGTCTCCTAGATACGTCGGTCCTTATGAAATCCTTGAGAAGATTGGCGATCGAGCTTACAGACTTGCTCTTCCTCCTTCACTGTCCGGTATACATGACGTTTTTCATGTATCGATGTTGCGCAAATACATGCCGGATGATTCTCATGTCATTCAGCCTGACGAAGCCGAGTTAGATCAAACTCTGAGCTATGTTGAAAGACCGATACAGATTCTTGATCGGAAGGAAGAAAAACTCAGAACAAAGACTATTCCGCTTGTGAAGGTTCAGTGGAGTCGTCATGGCATCGAGGAAGCGACTTGGGAAACAGAGTCTGAAATGAGACAGAAGCATCCCGAGCTATTCAGTTGATGTAAGTATTTCGTTAGTTTGATTTTACTGCGTTTATATATACTTGCATGATTACTTGTTTACGAGTTCGAGGACGAACTCCTGTCTAAGATGGGGAGAAATGTAAGGCTCGAGAATTATTAGTTGTCATTGATGATTAGATTTGAAGATATGAGTATGCATGACTTTGCATGAGAAGCATGAAATAAGAAGGGAGAAAAGAAGATAGATGAAAAGATAGGGTTTTACAATGCAAGGCCGAAGCCACACCGCACCTGCGGTCTAGGAAGCACCGCAACCGCGGTCAATGGCCAGTAGGGTTGGAAATTTTATTCGATGCACGACCGCACCCGCGGTAGGAACATGACCGCACCCGCGGTCATCGAATTTTTAAAAATCATGGGGCTGCCGAGAGCATAGCGCATCCGCGCTCCGGAGTACACCGCACCCGCGGTCTTGCGTGTCAAGTGAAAAATAAACCACTTGTCCTTTGTCATGCATATATGATATGTGTCTTCTTCCTCTTTCATTTCAGAACCTGAGAGCCGAGGGAATGCTTGGGAGAAAGCTTCATGTCCTTTTTGATTTTCAACTTGTGCTTTTGAATGATTTTGTGTTCCGATTTTAATTCCGAGTGTAGATTTGTGATCCTTGCAACAAGAGCTAGCAAAGGATGTAAGTATTGTTCATTTCCAGCATGTTTCGAAACATATGTGTTGGAGAAGTTATGATTTTATTGAAGATATGTGTTCTTGAGATTATGAGCATCGTAAAAATGTAAACGAATCGATTTTCAGACGTTGCATGTTATTGTTTCGATTTCCAGCATATATTGTGCAGAGTTCAGAATGTATATTGATAAGTGTGTGATCTTGAGTATGAGTTGAGGAATATGAATGATCGATATATGTTGAGTTATGAGTTGACCGGTACCGAGAATTACGCTGTTATGCCGTCGATTTGTACCGAGATTTATTATTGATTGGAATATGTATTGCTTTGAGTTAGAGATTGATATTGTGTGTATCCACATTTCCATTTCAGAGTTATATTGGCTACATTGGACTCGAGATTTCGATTACGACACCAACTATTCGACAAGAAAGGTATAATTCATGTGGTCTCGGGATTGCACAACTCGATTCAGATTTGATACGAGTTTCCCTAAATCACATACTAGATTGTTATTACATTTCATTATGTAATGCCTTGTTTATTGATTTATATTCGAGTCCTGAGATAGGAGATATTGGCAGACTGGCCAAAACTAGACGTTTCAGTGTATCGACGCATAGGAGTAGATTTGCTCTATGTGTAGACCCTCGATACAGAGTTGACCGAAGTCTAGGAATAAGACGTACCGTCGCCCCGAGTGGTTGGGTAGGTGACAGACCGTCTTATTCACACCGGGATCCCTAGAGTAGAAATGAGTCGAGTCAAGATTTAAATGTTGAATACAGATTTGTATTCTTCTACATGTTTAGATTTGCATTCATGTTACTTGATATATGCTATGCTTTTGTACATGAGTATTACATTTCATGCATCCATGTTTTATACTGGGATATGTTCTCACCGGAGTTATCCGGCTGTTGTCGTGTCTGTATGTGTGCATGGCAACAGGTGGGGCAGGATCTGGGTCTCGAGCTAGATGAGAGATTGATGATAGCGTGGAGATCTCGGGCGTTGAAGATGTGTAGTGTTTCCTACTAGACTTGTATCACTTATGTTTGTAGTTGACATTTGCACACTAGTGTATGCTTGTACGAAACATACATGTATGTACGTTATGTTGTTTAATTAATATAAAGACATGATATGCTTTAGTTATACATTTGAATTAATGTTAAAAGCAAAATTTTGACCCACATTTTCGAACAAAGATCCAATTAAATCCCAAAAGAATTGAGTTAGAGCCCGGGTCCCCACATATGGTAAAAATGGTTTTACAAGAAATCAATTATTATTCAATTAATTGACAATTAAATAAAGGTGTTTATTTAATTTATTAAATTATTTAATAATTGTGGTTGTTAGTAATTAAATTATTAGATACATGATTTATCAATTAATTAATTTTTTTTAATTAAATTGATGTTAATATTTGATATTAAATGCATGAAGGATGATCGAGAGTCTTGACCAATGTGTTAGGTGTATCTTAAGATATTTTACTGTTTTATTCATTTTGTTAATATTTGATATTATTAAAGTGTGCCTGGTTTATGGCCCGTTCCCACCCCATGAAATGTATCCCTTATGTGCCATGTCTATTTAAATGTAATTATTAGAAATAGTGGGAGATCAAGACTGAAAGATAGTGGGCCCGATGCAAAAGATGAAGACATATAAAATATTGAAAGCTTTTGTAATAAGTTGCATTTTCATCCCTGCATTCACCTAGGTTTTAGGCCTGGATCAATGTCTGGCATATATGGATCTAATAGTGTTGGCAATCGCTCATTTCTATTTATTGTTGAATGTCATATTATGATATATATGCGATATATAGTAGTATGAATGTACGTATATTATTAAATAATATAGTTGCATAGATCCGGAAAACATACAAATTCATGGCACGTGTTTTTAAATTAAAATGATGAAACGTTTTAAAATTAAAATCCCTCATTTTGAATAAGATTCAAAATTTATATCAAGCCGCAAAAGTAAAAATTAAAAGAGTTTAATTTATTCTTGCCTTCCATCAACCATGGTTGTATGTTGATCGCTACCCGCAGACAGTGTCTGACTCATATTATTGGGGAGGCCTGGACACTGGAAAGCTGTGACTTCCACCGGATATATGATATGAATTGAGTGGAACTCCCATGATTTCGGCTCATAGTATTGGGAGAACTCATGACGACCGTCCACTACAATTCACTATTGATGGGTCGGTTTGACATGTGAAAATTAACATCATATTATCGGGTCCTTATTAAACATGAGGCAAAACACGGGGAAGTTGTATGAGGATGCAATTGATTCTACCTTTAAGAAATTATAATTGGATGATATTATTCAGGATTATAATTGTCTAATTGGACTCTACGTGCCCACAAAGAAAATATGGTTTCCCATTTTAATCAGAAGGTGGTAGAGATGTCAAAATAGTGGGAGGGAAATTTATCAAATAAAAATCCATATTTTATATCTTAAAAATTATTTCAAAATAATCAGCAACCATTATTCTGTTTTCGTATCAGTATATTTTTGATTTTGTCACATAATCCATTTCTGTTATTAACAAGCTATCTGAATCTAATTTTTCAATACTGACTGGAAAAATTGTTCTAAATTCGGAGAAAATGACATAAAAATTAATGTCAATATTTTTGAACTGACAATGCATGCAAGATGGTGGGACCATAGTGTGAAAGCTAAAGTGATATGATCGCTTCTATGTCAAATGAACTGTAGAGAAAGTTTGAGGAAATGTTGAATGTTGGTGACATTCAAATACACGCAAAATTTGCATGATGCATGAAACTCGTACAAAGATGCACACCACTTTTAAGGAGCTCATAACTATACGCATGCAAGATGGGGCATGGTGTACATATGATTGGGCTCTTAAGAAAGTGATGGGCCTGAAATAAGTGATTCCTAACGAATTACTTCATGACATCGATTTATTGTCATTCTCTTCCTCATTTGACGGGTTTATGGTTAACTTCAATTTGAATAAGATTGATGATAGCCTTGAAGAGCTAGTCAATATGGTTATGACTTATGAAGCCACAATAAAAAGAAAATGTTGTTTCCTAGTAGGGCTTCTTGTTAGGAATGAAAAATGTCCCACAAGATAAGGGAAAGAAATGTTCTGCCCCTCACAAGAAAAACAAACCAATGAGAGGTAAATTCCGGACGACACTTAAAGGGCCCACAAAGCCTGATAAGTCAGAACATATTTATTTCACTGCAAGAAGAATGGACATAAAAAATTATCTGGACCAGAAATGTTTTGAAAATGATAAGTGATTGTCCAAGTAAACATGATTTCAAAAACAAACATAAGAAAAATAGAAGTCCAAATTCGCACAAATATGACACGCTAGACTAGGTCATATTTTCCAAAGAAGGATGCACAAGCTAGTGGGAGAAGGCATGTTTGACTTGTTAGACATAAATTCTATACCTACTTGTGAGTCATGTCTAAAAAAGAAAAATGACCAAGACTCTATTCAATGGAAACGTGGAACGTGCGCATGGTCTGCTGGATTTGATCCACACAGACGTTTGTGCCCCGCTAAATGTTAGCACAAAATTTGGTAAATCCTACTTCATTACCTTTACTGATGACCATTCGAGATATGGTTATGTTTATCTGATGAAACACAAATCTGAAGCATTTGAAAATTTCAAAAAATTCAGATCTGAATTAGAAAACCAGCTAGAAAGAAGTATTAACACACTTTGATCTGATCGATGTGGAGAATACTTGAGAGCTGAATTTTTGGGTTATCTAAAAGAGAATGAGATTCTCTCACAGTGCACTCCAACAGCAACACTACATTGAATGGTGTTTCTAAACGTCGTAATCGAACCATGATAGACATGGTTCGATCTATGATGAGATTCACTGAATTGCCTACATCGTTTTGAGGCTTTGCGCTTAAAACTGCGGCAATGTTGTTGAATAATGTCCATACAAAGGAAGAGAATAAAACGTCATATGATATATGGATGGGAAAAACTCCCAAATATTCTTTTTGAGAATATGGAAATGTCTTGCTTACGTGAAGCATGCAGTGAGAGACACAGTAGATCCACTTTGTTCTACTTTGTATGATATCCAAAAAATTCTATTGGATATTATTTCTATCACCCCAATGAAGCAAAATTTCTTATTTCAAGAAATGCCACCTTTTTGGAAAGAGAGTTTCTATTAGATAGAAAATGCATGATGATAGAACTTGAAGAAATTCAGGATACTCCCGCAACGGTAGAAATTGAACCTAATCCCCAACAACAAGAATTTTAAGTACAAGCTCCTAGAAGTTCCGATAGGGTTATGAGACCACCTGCAAGATATACGCTTCTTCATCAACAAAGCCATGATGAGGCTTGTGTTGGATGTGATCCAATGAATTTGAAAGAAGCAATATCTGATACTGATTCAACCAAATGGCTTGAAGCCATGCAGTCTTAAATAGACTCTATGTATTCAAACCAAGTCTGCATTGGTGGATCCACCTGAGGGAATTGTTCCCATAGGATGCAAATGGATCTACAAAAGAAAGCTTGGGACTGATGGGAAGCTATTGACCTCCAAAGCAAAATTGATTGCAAAAAGTTATACTCAAAGGCAAGGAATTGACTATGATGAAACTTTTTCACCAATTTCTATGTTTAAGTCCATTAGAATACTACTAACCATAGCATCATGGTATGACTATGAGATATGGCAGATGGATGCGAATACTGCATTCCTCAACTGAGACATCAAAGAAGATATCTATATGTTTCAGCCCGAGGGATACACATAAATAGGAAGTGAGCATAAGGTATGCAAACTTCAGAGATCAATATATGGTCTCAAGCAGGCGTCAAAGAGTTGGAACCTCGGATTTTATAGCACTATCAAGGAATTTGGTTTTGATAAAAATCCTGAGGAACCATACGTGTATAAGAAAGTTAGTGGGAGTGCAGTGAAATTTTTGGTACTTTATGTTGATAATATCCTGCTCATTGTGAATGATATAGGATTAGTGTAATCAACTAAAGTATGGTTAGCAAGTGAATTCTCCATGAAATACATGGGTAAAGCATCAAATGTATTGGGAATACAAATCTATAGAGATAGATCAAAGAGAATGATGGGGCTCACCCAAGTCACTTATATCGATACCATCCTGAAGCGATTCTCTATAGAAATGTCCAAGAGAGGATACTTACTTACTAATGTGTCATGGTGTTACACTATCTAAAGCTATGTGTCCCAACACTGATGAAGAGATAGAGATGATGACACGTATTCCATATGCATCAGCCATTGGTAGTATCATGTATGGTATGATATCGACACATCCTGATATTGCTTGTGCTCTGAGTGTTACAAGCAGATATCAGGCGAACCCTGGTCCAATGCATTGGAAGGCCGTGAAAGATATTCTTAATTACTTAAGAAGGACTAAGAACTTGTTCATGGTCTATGGAGGTGGAGAATTGAAATTTAAAGGCTACACTGATTCTAGCTTCCAATGTGACGTAGATGATTTGAAACCGACCTCTGATTTTGTATTCATGCTAAATGGTATGACTGTCTCTTGGAAAAGTACAAGCAAGACACCTTTGCGAAATCCACCACTGAAGCTGAATATATTGTTGCATCTTCTGCAGCCAAAGAGGCAGTTTGGATGAGTACTTTTGTCCAAGAGTTGGGCGTTATTCGTAATGGAGTTGATCTAGTCCCGGTGTACTGCGACAACACTGGTGCCGTTGCGCAAGGAAAGGAACCAAGGTCTCATCAGCGATCCAAACATGTACTGAGAAAATTCTACATCATCCTGAAGATTGTGGGAAGATGAGATATATCAATTGAAAGAGTCCCCTCTGCAGAAAATGTTGTTGATCCACTTACAAAGCCCTTGTCAGGACCATTATTTGAGAAACATCGTGAAGCAATGTGATTAAAGTTTATGAGTAGTTGGCTCTAGGGCAAGTGAAAGATTGTTAGAGTAAATGTCATGTAAGCCAATTGTTAGCTAGATAATTTATTAACTCAGTTGTAATAAACAATCTTTAATTTAATATAATTCATTATTTCATGGTTTGTTATTTCTTATCTGTATACCCATGTGAAAAACATAGATAAAGACCTTGATTATACTTTAATAAAAATGAATCGTAATTCAATGTTTTCATTTGTAAACACTGTATGATCTAAATTCGTTCCTAGGCGATTCAACCGCCTAAAACGTGGATAAATTTCGCTTGAGCTCGAGACTAGCATCTGTGATGTTGTGTACCGCGTTTCTTAGTAAGGGCATAGAGATGTCTAAACATATAGATGGATAGTCATATGATGATTATACCGAACTACCATCCCTCGGACTTTTTAAGTGGTTATCATTCATCGAGAGGTTAAGTCTGTGATTATGATTGTACACCATTAGTCCTTGTGACCTGAGACAACACTGAGGCTCTATATGCTAGGGCTGTGCTTTGACTCGTTTACCGACTCCAAGAGGGTCATCAGGTGGCGAGATTGGATACAGTTGTGACACATGTAGGAGCTAGTGTACTGTAGTCGGGAATTCACCGCTCACCTACATGTGTGGATATCCTATGTGATCTGATGAAATAATAGTGCATGGAATCTCTGGCCAGAGTATGAAATGTAAGTTAGAGAAGGAGTTCTCCAGTTGTACATGTGATGCCACTATTTATTCTCAAATATGTGTCACATAGTTATCGAATTATTATGCAACCCTCGATGAACTAATGATTGCATATTCGATAAGGATATATAAGATGAAGGGACCGTACTTTACATTAATCATAACCGATTGGTTCTTGCAGGCACTGTTAGTGATACCTAAGGAATCATGGGGCGATACTACTAGACGCTCTTACCATGACTCGATGGGTCTAATCAGAAATAATATTTCTGACCATCTAATGATCAATTTTTGATACATAGAATGAGGAAAATTAGGATAAGCCCCAAATAAAAGATTATATCCTGAATCACAATGAGTTGTGAAACACATGGCTAACTGTATCCCTGAATCATTGAGGGTCACACAAGCACTGGATCATTTTGTTCCCGTTGAGAGAATAAATTCAATTAGTGGAATTTATATAAAATAATATAGTAAATTCGAGGAATTGATTTATGATAATTAAATTTTGAGAAAATAAATTCAAGGATTTGAATTAATGAGATAGTAAACTCACTACAAGAAAAGTGGGTTTCCGCAGTGTGCAATATGCGCCGCGAAAAGGTACGCTGCGATTATAAGTAGTGATCTATTTGTAGGGTGCAATGCAAGCTGTAGTTGACATGTTCAACATTGTACAAAGGGGGTTGTCGATTTGGTTTATCAACAACATGCAGCACATTAACGTTATTTATATTATTATGAACCAAAATTGAAACAATAATATCAAAACTCAAAAGATTTATAACACGACATCCAACTAATCACCAGAATTAAAGCAAAATAATAAGATAACTTAAAAACTAAGTAATTAATGTCAATTCTCCTTTATCCAATAAGACAAAAAACTTGATAAAGTAAACAAAATACTCAGTAATATGATGGTTTGATGCAATAGTGTCTCTAACCCTAGAACCAATAGGATTTGTATCAGTCACACAAAATGATAAATTTATAAAACCATGCTACTGTGCTTCCAACTGCATCATCCAGAAAAATCATTTCAGAATTTGGTCGAATTAAGTCTACCTGCTCCACAAGAACTCTATCAACCCAAACTTTCCAACACGATCCACCAAGAGGAACATGATGCACTTTTATCGTTGGATCTGTGGATGCAATTTGACCTACAGCAACAACTCCATCACCACACTAATGAAGCAACTTACATTTAATATTGTCAGGGACATCTCCATTACTCACATTCTTTAAATTTGACTGCATATAAACAATACAAAGTATTAATTATGTCATATATATTTTATAACAAATGTGGTTTTGATAACACAAACTTTTAAGATAGTTACCCGAGATGCAACTTGATGTTGGTTCACATTATCAGCATTACAACTTTTTTTGGGACGATTGATATCACAGCCGCTACCAATATCATTCTCAATCCCAATATTGCCACCACTACCAACCTACATATTGAGATAAAGCAAAAAATATCCGAAACAACAAATCTCCAATGTAAGAAGCTTCACTAGATTACTTCTATTGTGAGGTCATTAGAAAATATACTGTGCGGAAGAAGCACATAACATGTCATCAATTTCAATCTAAAATATAATTTCATTATTTAGTAAGGAAGTCAATATACAAATTATTATGGCCACATCAACCAAATTAAACATAAAAATTCAAGTGCAAAATAAAAATGCATTAAAGCTAGAAAGTAAACTAAATAAGACTAGTGAAGCTTATACAATTTTTCTACTCAACAATAAAAAAAAAAGTGATAAAGACAAAATCATAGGTCACTAAACAAAAATTCTCAATAACATCAATACAAATTATTTTATCTAATAACATGTTCTCGCTCATTTTGTTGCCTAGTACTTTGGAAAACAATGGACCTCATTAGTTGCACTTCTTGTTGAAGGTTGTGCATCATACTTTGAAGTTGTTTGATAGTCTCATTTTGTTGCAAAGATGCTCCAACTTTTGAAGGTGCAACTCCAAAGCCCATTCCATACACTCTACCTCGAATTTCCTTCCCAAATACAAGGCTAATTGCATCCTCCGCAGTGTTAGTAGTGTTTTGAGATTCAGGTTCACATTCTTCTATTTCTTTCTGCAAATAACAAACAAATAATTTTTGAGAAATAATGAATTTAAGTTGAACAATTTTTTTTTACAGAAATAATTTTATTACCATTTTTTCTCCAACAGCTTCACCACTAGGTTGTCCATTTTTCTTCTTATCGCCTTCCACCCATACTTTTGTTCTTGTAATTGGTATATCAGCAGAACTTGTTTTCTCCTTGAGTATGAGGCATATAGAAATATATGAAAAATTCATTAGGAACATAATTATAAAAAAATGTGTCATTACAATTAAAAATAAGAAAACTTTGAGAAGAACTTTTCATAAGGTTTTTCAAATAATAATAATTACCATAATATGAGCCAAACAGGCATAACCTTACCTGCTCATGGTGTGGTTGTGTCTTTGCTTTCTCCTCATTGCCTTCAATTTTTCACTCTTTTCATGAAAATAAAAAACATATAACATATTTATATATAATTGATTAGTCATATGATTGCTAAAAAATACAGTTGTGTTGCTTTCAAAACTGTATTGATGCTTATATTGGATATAGTATTATACCATATTCATATATAATCTCTCTTGGAAAGTTGTTTTGGGATTTTTTATTTTGGTTTATGAAATTCAAAGATTCAAGGATAGATAAGAATACAAAGGTTCTATTCGAATAAGATTGGATTTTCCACCTTCTATATATTGAATCATTTGATTTTTTGGATGATTTTGATGTGCTGAGCGTGATGAAGAGGGATTCTGTCTCTGTTGGTTTTGACCAATCTCTTGGTGTTGATAATGGAGCCATGGCTAAACTGAAGTATCAAACACTTGTGGGGGAGTTGTTGGAACTGCAAAAGGTTCTATATTTATGGTTTTGTTAAATTTTTTCCCAAGTGATGCAGTAAGAAGAACATTATCTGTTATGTGATTCGTTGCTTCTTGGCTTGTGCTTTCCGATTGACGAAATTTTTATTTAAAATATTTACTGTTTGGGTTGAATGCTTTTAGTCTGTAATAGAAATGTGCGTTACTTATTGATCCCCTTTTGTTTATAATCCATTGTTAATTAATATGCAAGTTAGTCAGATGAATTTTAACAATGAAGTCATGCGAATTCTTGATTTGGATTTTGTTTCAAGAAAGCAGAATGATAGGAATCTGACCGGGCATGGCATTCAAAGGACGGCTTAGGAAGTTCAAAGAGGCACTACAAGGAATGATGATCAAGGAAGAAGGGCTCGTGATGCATTGGAGTATGTCTAGAGATCAAAAGAACATTATTCAAGCATCATTCTGGTCGACCGAGGCCACACGGACGTGTACACGGGGTCCGTGTCCATTACACTTGAGGAAGAGAAATCCCGAGCCTACACGGACCCTGTGTACGTGTCACGGACCCGAGCACGGACCCGTACACGGGGTCCGTGGCCACTACTTTCGAGACATGAAAATTGCAGTGCCTACATGGACCCCCTTCCGGACCTGTACACGGGGTCCGTGTCCCTTACGTTTTGGCGAGAAGATTTTTTCTATTCAAGAGTTTTAATTATTTTGGTAACTAGATTTGATATTTTTGAGATTTGTGAAAAATATATACTCGAAAATCTATCATTGTAAAAAACTTTTGTTCATTATTGATTGAGTTTATAAAACTTTTCTTTGAGAATTCTCTAAAAAACAAGCTTAAGTTTCGTCATAACTTTTGCGTCGTGTCAAATCAAACTTATCAAAAGATTTATCTTTTGTGGCGTTTGTCGATCGATTTTCACGAGGATTGCCAAAGACGGGTTCTTTGGAGGTTCTCTTGAACGCGATTGTTCCTATCGTTGATTAGTTGTTGCTAGACCGCGTGATCTAGAGGCGATTAACACACCTATCAATTACTTGTTTCAAAGATCGTGAAAAATCAAAGATCTCGTGGGTGAGATCGTGAAAAATCAAAGATCTAGTGATGATATAGCCGGTTCAATCCCGAGCAGTATTAATTTTTCTTTGCAGGACTTTGGCGCCCCCATGATGAGGAGAAGAGCAAGTGTTGATGATTTTGGAAAGCCATGGGATGATCCATATGACTTTGAGAGCAATCAAGGTGTTAGTTGCCAACGCAACAACCATGAGGTATGACTTCCGTCCTTATCTTACTTTTTTGATGTATCGTTTTCAAGAACTTGGAAAGCATGTTGAAAATGTGGTGGTTAAGGGGTCGGATGTAAATTTACCCTTATTCCTTGATTGTTATGAGTTTGAGACCATGGATGAATTGCATGTACCTACTATGAATTTTGATGTCTCACTATTTACTAAGTTAATTGGGCTTGCTTGCTACAATGGTTTATATACATTAGACTTAGATTTTTGTGATGAGATGAGATATTGCATTGATAGTACATGAGACGTGTCTTATTTCCATGACTTATATTTGAGTGGTGATGGTTGTGAAGATTACATGGGTAGTACATTTAATGTGTTCTATTTTCATGATTCATATTTGTTTGATGATGGCTTTGGAAATAACATGAATGAATATAAGAATTTTTATGTGCATAATGAATACAATTTTAAGGAGAATAAATTCTTCATTCTATATTCATTGCATGAGTTGCGTATTAGTGATGCATATAGTGGTGTTTTTATGTTTGATAAAATGCATGATTATATGTTTTGGTTACATATGAAGAGGTATGTCGAATGGTGTTGTGACGAGGGTCTTGTATGTATGAAGATAGGAACTAGGCTAGGGTTTTATGACATGCATGGTTTAACTCTTAATCCTAGTAATCAATATACTTACATTTGTATGATACTTGCTTTGGTGTTGACTAGGTCTAAGAAGGGGAGGAACTTGATTTTTGTGATACTTAATGGTATTTTATCATTTTATGTCATTTGTTACCTGGTATATGTTGATGTTGATGAGTTGATGGTGAATGCTGCCATGGAGTTAGGGATCAAAACGTTGATGTCGCATGTGGGCGATGGCATCTATAAACTTGAGCTTAAAGGTAAGCATGTTGATAATATTATCCTTGTTGTTACTAACTTGCTTCGTTTTTGTGCAGGAGGGCAAGATTTGAGGACAAATCTTTTTGAAGAAGGGGAGTATGATAGGAATCTGACCGGGCATGGCGTTCAAAGGACGGCTAAGGAAGTTCAAAGAGGCACTACAAGGAATGATGATCAAGGAAGAAGGGCTCGTGATGCATGGGAGTATGTCTGGAGATCAAAAGAACATTATTCAAGCATCATTCTGGTCGACCGAGGCTACACGGACCTGTACACGGGGTCTGTGTCCATTACTCTTGAGGAAGAGAAATCCCGAGCCTACACGGACCCGTACACGGGGTCCGTGTCCACTACTTTCGAGACATGAAAATTGCAGTGCTTACACGGACCCCCTTTCGGACCTGTACACGGGGTCGTGTCCCTTACGTTTTGGCGAGAAGATTTTTTCTATTCTAGAGTTTTAATTATTTTTGTAACTAGATTTGATATCTTTGAGATTTGCGAACAATATATACTCGAAAATCTATCATTGTAAAAAACTTTTGTTCATTATTGATTGAGTTTATAAAACTTTTCTTTGAGAGTTCTCTCAAAAACAAGCTTAAGTTTCGTCATAACTTTTGCGTCGTATCAAATCAAACTTATCAAAAGATTTATCTTTTGTGGCGTTTGTCGATCGATTTTCACGAGGGTTGCCAAGGACGGGTTCTTTGGAGGTTCTCTTGAACGCGATTGTTCCTATCGTTGATTAGTTGTTGCTAGACCGCGTGATCTAGAGGCGATTATCACACCTATCAATTACTTGTTTCAAAGATCGGGAAAAATCAAAGATCTCTTGGGCGGGATCGCATCACGGAAATTGCATGCTGCAAGGCAAAAGAGAGAAACAATTTTGGCCGAAGTTGGGTATGTTCCTTGTTTACTATATACAGTGGTCCTTAGCCTAATTTTATATAAACAGATTCCTATTTCTTAGTTTTCATTCTTCTATCCTTTCCTCTAGTAAACTGTTCATACACCAACCATGCAGTAGCCACACAGTAACCACAAAACACACTTTGCTTACAAAACTCAAATGCATGCAGCAGCCAGAGTGTTTGTATGATCCTCAATATATAACTACATATAAATCACCAAATTTCAGGTTCTCATAGCAGCTGTAGATATTACTAAATTTAAGCCCAATATATATAACTCACCAAGTTGCAGGTTCTCATAGCATATAAATAAATATATAGCTGCAAATATGATCATCAATATATAACTTAATACAAAAAACCATATTAACTGAATTACTTGATCAACCAATTGTATATATTAATAAATTAAGCCCAAAAATAATAACAATTATTTGCATGTATCAAACAGTCAAAAAATCCATAAGGAATGATACTTACTTGAAATGGAGGTGATAGTGTCTTCTTTGCAAACAAGTCCCATTGGTTTTGATCCATAAATTCGGGCTTCAAAAGACAAAGATCTCGTGAAGCCACTCGACCATCATCAACTTCTCGTATAAGTATTTGGAGTTTGGACTTTCTATCACGCCACAATTTACCTAACTTTTGAAAGATTGAATGTTTCTCCCACTCCTCAACTTTATAGTTCAACTGTACATTAAGAAGCATAAAAATATTTCTACATTTTGTTATAAAATAGGAATAAAAAAAACAGTGATAAGCATTACCTGAAGATAAAGCCACATCTTATTCTTCATTTCCTCGTCTAAGTTATTCCATCGATCTAATGTGTATGGCACAAATTCTTTTACCATGCAACCTAGAAAAGTGGCGTACTTGACCGAATTATCTCCAATTGCCTGTCCAAACTCATTACGTTCCAGATCTTTGGGATGTTGTTGGCCACTAACAAAATTAAACTTTGATGGACCTCACCTTTTTTCTTATTAGTTTTGGCGTCATCAATTAGCTTTTTATCACGCAAATATTCTGATGAATTAGGTGGAGTTTTGGAGTCCACTCTCGATAGCTTATTAGCTATATTTTCCTACAAAATAGCGCAAAAAGATATTATCATGTAAAATTGAGACTTTATTAAAATTAAAATAAACCAAAATTAACAAAATAATAAAATATCACCTGAACTTCATCTACAGATACCTTGCTGCGTTTTTGGCCCAATCTGCTCATTTTTTGATGCTGTATATGAAGATATAATCAAATATGTAATATAACATGATAATACGCTGAAAATAAAAAGAAAACAGACAAATATATTGCAACAGTAAATAAAGTATAATGGTACCTTTTAAATTAACTATAGAATCTACAACCGAAAATTTTAATCACGGATCAGTCACGTCAATTCCCTTTACTCATTTCTCGCATACGGTTCTTTCTCAGTAAGGTTAATATCAAGTGTGGACACATCAAGAGGTGTGGATGATGTATATGCTTCCTCTTCAAGCAAATTCATGTTATGCATACCCCGAGGCGGCACTTTCAGCAACACATACCAGTTTGATTCGTCATTGTCTCTAGAATAGAATACTTGTTTTGCTTGTGATGCTAAAATGAAAGGATCGCCTTCAAAAGTTCTTAGACCTTGGTGTAAGTTGACCAGTGTAAAACCATCTTCCATTTTGATTCCAGTTTCATGATTTGCTCATTCCCGTCTAAAAACGGGAACATTGAAAGAATAATATTCTAGTAAAACAATATCTTGTATAACTCCATAGTATAATACTCTTCCAACAGTATGTGAATAATCATTCACACTAGACTGACAAACAGTATTTGCTTCAATCGAAACACCACTATCTTGTGTCGACCTTTCAACATCATTGTGTGGAATCGATAACCATTTACAATATAACTCATATAAGATATAACATGTTTTCTTGGACCATGTGCTAGCCATTGAATTCTGTCTAATTAGTTATCACAAACATGTTTTGATAACCATTGAGCAAATGTTTCCATATGTCGCTTCTGTAACAATGTTTCATTAATTAAGAAATGACGATCTGTTTGTTTAAGCTCTTCAATGTTCATCCTATTTAAAATCATTAAAGAGTGATTATTAGAATATATGAATTATGTAATAGAAAAAGGCTAATATGATATGTAATTAACTATACTCATTGTAAGTAAGGCTCAGCTTCAGCAGTATTGAACAACACATATCGATGTGCAGCTTGCAACACGCGGTCTTCTAAAAATTTTTCTTTTCCTTGAGAAATTGGGCGACCTTCCACTAATCTATACTCCAAATCCTGATTCCGATTAGAACGGATACCAATACTAGCCTCTTTTTCTATATAAGCACTAAAAAATCGCATTCGTTCTTCTGCAAGGTAATACTCAGCTATGCAACCCTCTGGCCTTGCTCGGTTCTTCACATACTCTTTAATTGTTTTCATAAATCTAAATAACAAAACAAATTTCGCATAATACTAGTGTTTGTTAAATTTAAATTATTTGTATAATATAATATTGGTCTAAAAATAAATTAATATATATTATTTTTCAAATGGATACATCCAACGGAATTGGACATGTAATGTACCATATTTTTAAACTATTTAAAAATTTGCGGAAAAATAAAAACTTTTCTTAAATATAATATAAAATTTCAAATTGTAAACATCCAATATCCGTTCCCAAAAATATTTGCAACCAAACGTTCGAAATTTAAAATTGTACTAAAGCATTTGTCTAAACATCATGATAGTAACATAACAAAAACAGAGTATTTGAACATTGCATAAATTCTTAAAATAAGGTTGTCCTCGTGTTTAGCCTCCCGCTCAGTACAAGCCAGCTCACTGGTCCTCACCCCTCGTCTCCTCAAATTCATCCTCACCTGCATCGATCAAGTCTAGTGAGGCTCAAAACTCAACATATATAAACTGGAAGTAACGAGTAATACGTAATAAAATCACATGCATCTTTAAAATAGAGCATCATACTTGAAACTTGAACTTGCATACTTAAAATTTTGAACATACATACATAACATAGACGTGCCATCAACGTAAAGCTTTCTTAAAAATACTTGGATACTTGTACATACGTAAACTTCATCATTTTGTAAGAGGCATGTTTCAAAGCCAGTGACCCATACATAAATACGTCTGATCAGACTAAACCACAGTACTGGGCTGACAGGGAAGATCCACTGCCACATACATGAGATCCCCATTCATAATTTAACGGGTGGATTGGTCCCTGGTCATAATTTACCGCTTTCCAATATTGATCTAAACCCGTTCATAATTTAACGGGGTGGATTGGTCCCTAGTCATATTTTACCGCTTTCCAATCCCATACATAAATTTGGTCACAAGACATTTAGCATACCTCAAAAACTTGAAATATTTTCTTTTGCACGTGGAACATACTTACTTGGCATTGAGGGATTCATTGGATCTCGCTTGGGGCCACTGCTGCACTTACTATTATAAGTTCAAACACTTATCTTGCATAACTTATACGTAGGTAACTCGTGCTCGCCACCAAAGTAAATAAATAGCTTATGAAATTCTAAATCACTCGGGACTTGACCTCGTTTAATAATCGTACTAAGCCATGATATAGAACCCCAAAACAAATCCTATATTTTTACATAAATAAATTTTAACCATCGTACTAAACCATGATATAGAACCCCGAAACAAATCCTAAAAATATATATATATATATTTAAAAGGGGTACACGGACCCCGTGTATGGGTCGGGTAGGGGTCGGGTAGGCACTGGAATTTAGAGTTTTCAAAGGAAAAGGACACGGACTTCGTGTCGGGTCCGGGAAGGGGTCCGGGTAGCCTCTGTATTTGGAAATTCACGAAAATTCACTAAATTATTGATTCATCCTTCCAATCCAAGCCTAAGGACCATGAACCATCACCTCAAGACTCATCTTATGATGCTATTACATTGATTCAAACCCGTACAAACACCCCGAACGTCCCCAAGCATCGACAAGCAACTTCATACAACAATAACCCGTAACTCGACATTGTTTCGCTTCCTACGACTTCTATTACATCCTAAGCCAATCCCGACCCAAAAGAACCATCAAATAACACCTAAATATATCCCAAAGCATATTTAAATGCATTAGCACAAGCCCGGCGATGGCCAACGAAGCTTGCAACAAATAAATTCAAGAACATGTCAAGAACACATTTTCATAAAAGTCGTAATTTGAGCAGTCCCACGAAAACGATCATAACTCACTCATTTCTATCCAAATATTTCGAATGTACTGTCAAATCGAAGGTATCGAAAAGTTATACATTTTATATGCTGAAAGTTTTTTCATAAAATCGATTGAAAAGTCGCAGTATTTAAAATTACAGCAAATTTCGAGTTTTCAGATTTAAAATCGTTTAAAAACCGATCCAACAAATTTTTGCTCAAAATTTTTACAATATACATGGATTTTCACGCATAATAAACAACACAACGCATAATATGTCGAGTTCGATGCATGAAAATAGAATATACATGCCTTTAAATCTTTAACGTTACCGAATGACGACACCGAAGCGGGGAAAGAAGCGAGGGTTGATCCGGGACGAACGTGGCGCGATCTCCTTGAAATAAACTCAAGAAAACTTGCAGGGAAATTTTTCAGAGAGTGGGGTGGCTGCTCTCTTTCTATGGAACCCTAGGTTTTTCTCTCAAAATAATAAAAGTCTGAATGGAAATATGTGTGTGTGTGTGGTGTGGAACGGTTTCTAGTGTGTGCTTTAGTGGGTGTGTGCGTGTGTTTAATATAATTACGAGGGGTAGTTAGTGAGTTAATTGGCTAATTAAAAATACTAATAACAAATAAACTCACTACATAAATACTAATACCTCATTAAAATACTAGCATCAATAGATTTAAAATAAAACACACAAGAGATTAACTTTAAAAGTTTTAAAATTCTTAAAATCACTCAATTAAATAATGTAAGCTTTAAAAAGCTAAACTAAATAAATTATTTAAAATGTCCCAATATTAAATTAAAAATGGAATACCACGTTTTAAAATTACTAAAAATCGCCCTCGGTCTCTTCTCCTCGATCCCGCAACGAATAATCGCCTGAAACATGAAACTCGAGAAAATATTTTAACGTGCATCACATAAACATTAAAATAATGCAATTTAAATAAATCATGCATCACTAAAATCATTTTAAAATTAAATAAATGATTTAACTATTAATTAATTGTATGGGATTTACGTGTACTGATTTTTGGGCTCTACAGTTCCTCCCCCACTTATATAAATTTCGTCCTCGAAATTATATATTACCAAACAACTCCGGGTTACGATTCCTCATGTCTTCTTCGGTCTCCCAAGTGGCCTCCTCCACTGATTGGTTTAGCCACCGGACTTTGACCAACTTGGTCACTTTGTTCCGAAGTCTCCGCTCCTTTTTGTCCAGGATTTGGGTGGGTCTTTCCTCATATGACAGATTTGGAGCCATCCGCAACGTCTCGTAGCTCAGAACAAGCGAAAGATTAGTAAGTACTTCCTCAACATCGAGACATGGACCACATTGTGTTCCCCGGCCAGATTCGGCGCAAGGGCAACACGATAAGCTAGTGTCCCAACTCTGTCAAGAATCTCAAACGGCCCAATAAACCTCTGACTCAGCTTGCATCTTTTCCCAAATCTCATAACACCCTTCATAGCTGCTATCTTTACCAAAACGTGGTCTCCTACGGAAAACTCTAGATCTCTCCTTCTCTTATCAGCATAGCTCTTTTGACGACTCTGTGCGGTCTTCATCCTGTCTCGGATCTTGACCACCACATCTGCAGTCTGCTGAACAATCTCTGGACCAAGTTCTGCTCTTTCACTGACTTCATCCCAATGAATCGACGATCTGCACTTCCTTCCATACAATGCCTCGTAGGGAGCCATACTATGGATGATTGGAAACTGTTGTTGTAGGTAAACTCAACTAGAGGTAGCTTAGATTCCCAAGTCCCATGGAAATCGATCATACAGGCTCGCAATGAATCCTCCAGAATCTGAATCACTCGCTCAAACTGGCCATTTATCTGAGGGTGAAAATTCGTACTGAATAGAAACTTCGTCCCCATGGTTGTATGCAAACTTTTCTAAAGGGACGATGTAAACCTCGGGTCCTTGTCGGACACAATAGTAACTGGAATTCCGTGCAAACGAACTATCTCCCGGATATAGAGCTCCGTATACTGCGTCATGGAGAAATTCGTCTTCACTGGCAAAAAGTGCGCGGACTTAGTGAGTCGGTCAACTATAACCCAATAGCATTGGATCCTCTGACTGACCTAGGCAACCCAATAAAGAAATCCATAGTGATATTCTCCCATTTCCACTCTGGGATAGGGAGTGGCCTAAGGATTCCTGCTGGTCTCTGATTTTATGCCTTCACCTGCTGATAAGTGATGTATTCTGATACGTATCGGCAGATGTCTCCATTCATACATGTCCACCAATACAAGATCTGCAAATCCTTATACATTTTGGTATCTCCTGGGTGGATGGAATACGGAGATGCATGTACCTTCGACAAAATATCCTCTCTGATGGAATCAAAATTAGGCACCCACAGTCTACCTATGTATATCACAATACCATCAGACACTGTGCAGAGTACACTGCCCTTGGCCTCATCTTTCAGCCTCCATTTCTGCAGCTGCTCAACTGAAAGCTGTCCTATACGGATACGGTCTAGCAAATTGGATTTGACTGTCAGATTATATAGTCTGGGAGCTCTGTCCTTGGGATAAACCTCTAACACAAACCTCTGAATCTCAGACTGAAGGGGTCTCTGAACTGAAAACTGTGCTATGACTGCAACTTTCCAGCTCAAGGCGTCTGCCACAACATTAGCTTTTCCCGGATGGTATCTAATTTCGCAATCGTAGTCCTTTACCAATTCCAACCATCGTCTCTGTCTCATGTTCGGCTCTTTTTGCGTGAAGAAATACTTGAAACTCTTGTGATCAGTAAATATCTGGCATTTCTCGCCGTAAAAATAGTGTCTCCAAATCTTCAATGCAAAGACGACGGCGGCTAACTCAAGATCATGAGTCGGGTAGTTCTTCTCGAGCACCTTCAACTGTCTGGAAGCATAAGCTATGAGCCGACCATGTTGAATCAAAACTTAGCCTAACCCGAGCTTAGATGCGTCGGTTTACATCACAAAATCACCTTGCCCTGCTGGCATGGCTAACACTAGCCCTGAAAGAAGATCTTGCTTCAAATTATCAAAGCTCTTCTAACATTCATCACTCCACACGAATTTTGCATTCTTCTTGGTCAGTGAAGTGAGTGGCACTGCTATCGATGAAAACCCCTGAATAAACTTATGGTAGTAACCTGCTAAACCCAGAGAACTACAGATATCTGAAGCATTCTTCGGTTCAACCCATTCCTTAACGGCTGCCACCTTTGCTGGATCCACCTCAATACCACTGCTAGATATTATATGGCCAAAAAACGCTACCTTCTCCAACATGATTTCACGCTTACTGAACTTCGCAAATAACTTGCGACTCTGCAGGATCTGCAAAACTGTTCTCAAGTGCTAACTGTGCTCCTCATGACTCTTTGAGTAAATAAGAATATCGTCAATGAACACTATTACGAACTGATCAAGATAGGGCTGAAATACTCGGTTCATGAGGTCCATGAAAATCGCTGGAGCATTCGTCAGTCCAAACGACATCACTAAGAACTTGTAATGCCCATATCTGGTTCTGAAGGCTGTCTTATGAACATCTGCATCTTTCACCTTCAACTGGTCATACCCCGATCGAAGATCTATCTTAGAGGACACTGTGGCTCTCTGCAACTGATCGAACAAGTCCTTGATCCTTGGAAGTGGGTATTTATTCTTGATCGTTACCTTGTTCAGTTCTCGGTAATCGATACACAGCCTCATGCTCTCGTCTTTCTTCTTCACAAAGAGCACTGGTGCGCCCCATGATGATAAACTAGGGCAGATGAGTTCCTTGTCGAGGATCTCCTGAATCTGCTGCTTGAGTTCTAACATCTCACATGGAGATAATCGATACGGTGCCTTAGAGATTGGCACTGTGCCTGGCATATGATCAATGGCGAACTTCACCTCTTTCTTTGGTGGAAGGCCAGTGACGTCGTCGGGAAAGACGTCAGGAAAATCTCTGACTACTAGTACTTCAGATATAGATGGAGTGGGCACGTCAGGTGTGGAAATAATACTGGTCAAAAAGACCCGACACCCCATAGAAATAAGTTTCCGTGCCTGAATGCAAGAGATCATGCGAGGGAAACTTTTCCTTCTGGCTGGTTCTAATAGAAACTGATCCACACCCAACGGTCTAACCAATACCGACCTTTTCTGAAAATCAATCAAGACTCGATTCTTCGTCAGCCAGTCCATGCCCAAAATAATATCAAATTCTTGCATTGGCAACACAATCAAATCTGCATACACTAGGTGGCATTGCAGTTCAAGATCGATGTCTCTGACCACGCTAGTAGCTGACAATTCTTCCCCTGATAGGACTGTCACTGAATAGTTCACGTCAAGGCCAATGGACTTGATGTCCAAATGATTACCGAACGTCTCCGAGATAAATGACTGAGTGGCCCCGGAATCTATCAAGGCCTTAGTAGCTAATCTCTTAATGAAAATATTTCCTGAGAGACGTTAGCACAACACAACTTATATCCCAAAAGTTCTAATATCACCTTTATGCAATGAAAGACACCAAAATACCAGCTAGAAAACTAATAATCCCAAATCAAAATAAACATGCATGCGTGTCAAAAAATTTAATACTGCTGAATTGAATACGTTACCAGTCTACAATTTCGTGTCTTGATTTGCCTCCTGAGCGTGCATGGCGAACACCCTGCCCTGGGTTGGCTGCTTTCACTGTGGGCACTCCTCCAACATGTGGTCACACTTGCCCTCACTTAAAACATTTTCCTGACCAGTATAAACACTGCCCCAGATGTTTGAGGTGGCCTTTCGAGCACACTGGGTACTCAACGGGTCTCTGCGGAACCTGCTGCTGTGGAACAGGACCCTTGCCTTCTGTGGTGCTTGGAAGGGCCTCTTAAACTGAGGTCGCTGCTGCTGCTGCTGAGGCGCCTGATAGGGCCTATTTCCCTGCCTGTCATTTTCAATGTCTCTCTGATCCTATTCTGCTGCCAAAGCTCTAGACATAGCAACTGTGTAGGTAGTAGGACCAGCAACTCGAACGTCACAAGGCAAGGCCGGCATCAACCCATCCATAAAATTCCTCAGCTTCTCCCGAGCATCATTTGCAATTAGGGGCACAAAGTAACACCCCCTATCAAACTTCCTCACAAACTCTGCTACGCTGCTGTCTCCCTGTCGCAGCGCCATGAACTCCCTGGTCAACCTGGATCGTACTTCCACAGTGAAGTACTTGGAGTATAACACCTCTTTGAACCCATTCCACGTCAGAGTCTGCAAGTTCACCGATACTGACGCACTCTCCCACCACAATCTGGCGTCCCCTGTCTGAAGGAACGTGACACACCTGACTCGGTCTGCATCTGCTAGCTCCATGAAATCAAAGATTACTTCGATGGACTTAATCCATCCTTCAGCTATCATCGGGTCAGTGTTCCCCGAAAACTCCTTCGGATTCATCCACCTAAATCTTTCATACACAGCCTCCGGTCGGGGCCTTGCCCCTGCATCTACTGCAGATTGGTTCCCCGCAAACTGCGACATACCTGCAAGCATCTGTGCTTGCATATCTGGGGGTGGAGGAGGAGGGGCGTCTCTCTCCCCATCGCGAGTCTCCCTGTCCTCCTCTCTTGCTTCTCGGTTAATCAAGTGTCTAGGAGGCATACTGCTCCAATAATTTACCTAACACGTAAACCCAATATGCATGAACATAATATCAATACCATACGATGCATGTAATTTGAACTTGAAACATAGACATGCTGAAATCATGACTTAATGCTTAATACATAACATAATTCAAACCTTAAAACTTACTGACTTGAGGTGCGACTTCGTGAGCTTCTTGAAACTGGCAGTAGGTGTAGCGTACCGTATTTTACCATTCAAAATTTGCGGAAAAATTTAAAATTTTCTTAAACATAACATAACCTTCAAAGTTTGCCATAAAATATCTCAACCAAGTCCCCCATAAGACATGGTTGCTCAAAATAACTTCAATAAAATTTTCTCACAAAAGGTTTTCTCAAAGTGTTTCCCTCAGAACATGAAATCAGAGTAAATTAACATTTGCATAAAAAAATAAACATTGCGGTCCTCAGGTTAGCCTCCCGCTCAGTCCCAGCCTGCCTCTTGGTCGCCACCTCCTGTCCCCTTATCAACATACTCACCTGCATCGATCAAGTCTAGTGAGTCTAAAGACTCAACACGTATAAACTAGGAAATAGCGAGTACTACATAATAAAACTGCATGCAACTTAAAAATAGAACATACATACTTGAACTTGAATTTAACATGCTTGAAACTTGAACATCGTGAGCTTAACTTAGACGTACCATCAACATGAGCTTTTCTTAACATTCTCTTACATAAACTAGAGCGTATAAAGCATAATTTTGCGTAGAGGCATGTTTCAAAGTAAGTGACCCATAACATAATAAGGCCTGATCAGACACACCACAGTACTGGGCTGACAGGGACGTATCCATTGTTGCATACATAAGATCCCCGTTCATAAGTTTAACGGGTGGATTGGTCCCTGTTCATAAGTTTAACACTTCCCAATCCCGATCTGAACCCGTTCATAAGTTTAATGGGGCGGAGAGGTCCTCGGCCACGTTCACCGACTTCCAAACCCATTCATACATTTGGTCACAAAGCAATTAACATACCTCAAAACTTTAAAATGTTTTCTTTTGCAAGTCATCATACTTACTTGGCATTGAGGGATTCGTTGGATCTCGTTTGGGGTCATCGCTGCTGCACATACTAACATGAAACTGCATACTAAACTTGCATAGCATAGACGTATCATTCCTACTTACTTACAAGTTCATTCAATTCCTTAGGACGTTCTAAAATTCCCATGACTCGACCTTGTAAATCATTGTACTAGACCATGACATCAAACCTCAAGGCACACTATAGAATTTTTCCCAAAATGTGAAGGACACGGACCCCGTGCCCAGGTCCGTCCTCGGGTCCGTGTATGCTCGGTAAAATATGTGCGAAGGAAAAAGGAAGGCACAGACCCCGTGCTATGGTCCGGGTAAGGGTCCGTGTACTCACTGTAATGGCGAACCAAGGGAAAGACGAAGACACGGATCCCGTGCCAGGGTCCATGCTCGAGTCCGTGTACCTGCGGGACAAGCGAAGTTACAAAAATTCCGTACATGTTTTGTTTAACGCTCTCGACTCGATGTATGGACCATGAATCAACACCACGAGACCATCTTAGGCTACTATATTATGACTCAAGCCTATACGATTGTCCCATCACAACCACATATCCCAAATAGCTCATCAAACTCATGAACAAAACATTTGACAGAAAAATGGTTTACACGGCTACTCGTTCTCCCAGGGACCCAACGACATGAAACGACACATCAATAGCTATCCCAACAACCTGCTAAACATACCTAGACGCAACAACGGTCACCCATTGATCCCAACGAAGGCTGCAACAAATAAACTTCAAGAACGCATCAACATCATATTTTTCTGAAAAATGCAGTTTGAGCAGTCCCACGAAAAATGTCATAACTCACTCAATTTTTGTCCAAAAATTTCTAATTTTATATCAAATCGAAGATATCAAAAAGTTCTACGATTTTTGCGTTAAACGTTTTCCCAAAATCTTGATCGAAAATTCGCAGTTTTAATAAGAACAGTAAAACGTGATTTAGATCTAAAACTTTTCCTTCAAAATCGATCCAAACAAACAACCGCTCAAACTCTGAACAATAAACATGAATTTTCACACGTAAAACAACGCAAAACATAATATGACATGATAGACGCAGCAAAAGAGAGATTATACGTGCCTTTAAATCGTAACGTGAACCGGCGATACCGAAGCAAAGATGGAAGCGAGGTTGATCCGGGACGACCGTAGCGCTAAGATCCTTGAGGAATTCACACGAAAACTTCTGGAATAAAATATCAGAGGACGGGCGGCTGCACTAGAGTAGGAAGAACCCTAGGTTTCTGCCTCTAAAAAATAAAAGCTAGAATGAATTGTTTGTGTGTGTGTGTGTTGGCCGATAATTAGTGTGTGAAAAAGGTGTGTGTGCGTGAGTTTAGTACTTAGGGAAATAGATTTTGCTTAATCAATTAATTTAGGATTAAAGAGTGGTTTAATTAAATTATTAGGTGTAAAAATAATACTAATCCCCTTACTTTAACTCAAAATAATTTTCAATAAAATATTCATTTTAGAAACTTAAAATTCCTCACTACTTAAACTTAAAATAAACTGCTCAATTAAAGTAACACACCCAAAATGATAATTTTAAAAGTTTTAAACTCTTAAAATTACTAACTAAATGATTTAGGCTTAAAATGCTGAAACTTAATAAATTATTAAAACGCCCCAAACTCAACTTAAAAATAAAATACCACATTTTAAATTGCCAAAATCGTCGCCGGTCTTTTCCTCAATCCCTCCTCGAATGATCGCCTGAAACATGAAACTCGAAAGACATTTTAACGTGCATCACAATAACATGACTAATTTAAAATAATACATTTAAATAAATTATGCATGGCTAAGAAATCATTTTAAATTAAATAACTAATTTAACAAATAAATAATGCATGGGTTTTTCGTGTACGAATTTGGACTCTACAGTTCCTCCCCCACTTATAAAAATTTCGTCCTCGAAATTAAGTCTTATTGAACAACTCCGGGTAGCGAAGTCTCATATCTGGCTCTGACTCCCAAGTGGCCTCTTCCACTGATTGGTTTAGCCACCGAACTTTGACTAGCTTAGTCACTTTGTTCCGGAGCCTACGCTTTTGCTTGTCTAGGATTTGGACTGGTTTTTCCTCATAAGACAAGTCTGGATCCAGCTGCAACGGCTCATAACTCAGAATGTGCAAAGAATTAGCAAGATTTTCCTCAGCATCGAGACATAGAACTCATTGTGTACCCGGCCAGATTTGGCGGAAGGGCAACACGATAGGCTAGTGTCCCAACTCTGTCCAAAATTTCAAACGGTCCAATGAACCTCGGACTCAACTTGCCTCTTTTCTCGAATCTCATCACCCCCTTCATAGGTGCTATCTTGACGAAAACGTGATCACCAACGGCAAATTCGAGATCTCTCCTCCTCTTATCAGCATAACTCTTCTGACGACTCTGGGTGGTCTTCATTCAATCACGAATCTTGACCACCACGTCTGCAGTCTGCTGAACTATTTCTGGTCCAAGTTTCGCTCTTTCTCCGACCTCGTCCCAATGAACTGGTGATCTGCACTTTCTTCCATATAAGGCCTCGTAAGGAGCCATACCTATTGATGATTGGAAGATGTTGTTGTAAGTAAATTCCACTAGAGGTCCTGAAAATCAATCATACACGCTCGCAACAAGTCCTCTAAAATCTGAATCACTCGCTCAGACTGGCCATATGTCTGCGGGTGAAAAGCTGTACTGAAAAGCAACTTTGTCCCCATGGCTGCATGTAAGCTTTTCCAGAAGGACGATGTGAATCTCGAGTCCCTGTTGGACACAATTGAAACTGGGAATTCATGATGACGGACTACCTCCCTGATATAAAGCTCCGCATACTTGGACACAATTGAAACTGGGAAGTCATGGAGAAAGTCATCTTCACTGGCAAGAAATGCGCTGACTTGGTGAGTCGGTCCACTATAACCCAAATAGCATTAAAACCTCTGACTGATCTAGGCAACCCAACTAAAAATCCATAGTAATATTCTCCCATTTCCACTCTGGGATCGGGAATGACTTAAGCATCCCTGCTGGCCTCTGATGCTCTGCCTTCACCTGCTAACAAGTGAGGAATTCTGACACAAATCGGCGGATGTCTCTCTTCATCCCTGGCCATCAATACAAAATCTGGAGATCCTTATACATCTTGGTACCT